>NW_027515788.1:0-71260 GCF_048772815.1 Callospermophilus lateralis
TGCTTCAACCTAGAAGAATACAAATTGGGCAGCCAAGTGGGATTAGTGAACTGATCATTACCACCAAGTATCATCAAGATTTGGTGAAAAAATGTTTGCTGAGATTTCAGCAAACTAGTAGTTTTTTGGAAGCTTGGCAACCCCTTTCAAACGAAAGTGTTTTTCGCCAGTCTCTGCATGGGGTTCTCCAAGAGGAAACAAACGATACAGATAGAACTTAGAACTACTTCATTTGGTCAAGTTTCAAAAAGCTAGCACAAACCGTGTTTGATTTAGAGTTTCAAACACATCTAACTATATAGCAGAAAACAGAGTGAAACCTAAAAATTCAAACTGTTACTGGAAACCAATGCTTCAACCTAGAAATAAAAAAATTGGGCAGCCGAGTGGGCATAGTGAACTGATCATTACCACCAAGTATGATCAAGATTTGGTGAAAAAATGTTTGCTGAGATTTCAGCAAACTACTATTTTTTTTTTAAGCTTGGCAACCCCTTTCAAACGAAAGTGTTTTTCGCCAGTCTCTGCATGGGGTATTTCACGAGGAAACAAACCATAGAGAGAGAACTTAGAACTACATCATTTGGTCAAGTTTCAAGGAGCTAGCACAAACCGTGTTTGATTTAGAATTCCAAACACAGCTATCTATGTAGGAGAAAACAGAGTGAAACCTAAAAACTCAAACTGTTACTGGAAACGAATGCTTCAACCTAGAAGAATAAAAATTGGGCAGCCAAGTTGGATTAGTGTACTGATCATTACCACCAAGTATCATCAAGATTTGGTGAAAAAATGTTTGCTGAGATTTCAGCAAACTAGTAGTTTTTTGGAAGCTTGGCAACCCCTTTCAAACGAAAGTGTTTTTCGCCAGTCTCTCCATGGGGTACTTCAAGAGGAAACAAACCATAGAGATAGAACTTAGAACTACTTCATTTGGACAAGTTTCAAGGAGCTAGCACAAACCGTGTTTATTTAGAATTCCAAACACAGCTATCTATGTAGACGAAAACAGAGTGAAACCTAAAAATTCAAACTGTTACTGGAAACGAATGCTTCAACCTAGAAGAATGAAAATTGGGCAGCCAAGTGAGATTAGTGAACTGATCATTACCACCAAGTATCATCCAGATTTGGTGAAAAAATGTTTGCTGAGATTTCAGCAAACTAGTAGTTTTTTGGAAGCTTGGCAACCCCTTTCAAACGAAAGTGTTTTTCGCCAGTCTCTGCATGGGGTACTTCAAGAGGAAACAAACCATAGAGATAGAACTTAGAACTACTTCATTTGGTCAAGTTTCAAGGAGCTAGCACAAACCGTGTTTATTTAGAATTCCAAACACAGCTATCTATGTAGGCGAAAACAGAGTGAAACCAAAAAATTCAAACTGTTACTGGAAACGAATGCTTCAACCTAGAAGAATGAAAATTGGGCAGCCAAGTGGGATTAGTGAACTGATCATTACCACCAAGTATCATCAAGATTTGGTGAAAAAATGTTTGCTGAGATTTCAGCAAACTAGTAGTTTGTTGCAAGCTTGGCAACCCCTTTCAAACGAAAGTGTTTTTCGTCAGTCTCTGCATGGGGTTCTCCAAGAGGAAACAAACCATACAGATAGAACTTAGAACTACTTCATTTGGTCAAGTTTCATGGAGCTAGCACAAACCGTGTTTGATTTAGAATTCCAAATCCAGCTATCTATGTAGGAGAAAAAAGGGTGAAACTTAAAAATTCAAACTGTTACTGGAAACGAATGCTTCAACCTAGAAGAATAAAAATTGGGCAGCCAAGTGGGATTAGTGAACTGATCATTACCACCAAGTATCATCAAGATTTGGTGAAAAAATGTTTGCTGAGATTTCAGCAAACTAGTATTTTTTTTTAAGCTTGGCAACCCCTTTCAAACGAAAGTTTTTTTCGCCAGTCTCTGCATGGGGTAGTTCAAGAAAAAACAAACCATAGAGAGAGAACTTAGAACTAATTCATTTGGTCAAGTTTCAAGGAGCTAGCACAAACCGTGTTTGATTTAGAGTTTCAAACACATCTAAGTATATAGCAGAAAACAGAGTGAAACCTAAAAATTCAAACTGTTACTGGAAACGAACGCTTGATCCTAGATGAGTGAAAATTGGGCAGCCAAGTGGGATTAGTGAACTGATCATTACCACCAAGTATCATCCAGATTTGGTGAAAAAATGTTTGCTGAGATTTCAGCAAACTAGTAGTTTTTTGGAAGCTTGGCAACCCCTTTCAAACGAAAGTCTTTTTCGCCAGTCTCTGCATGGGGTACTTCAAGAGGAAACAAACCATAAAGATACAACTTAGAACTACTTCATTTGGTCAAGTTTCAAGGAGCTAGCACAAACCGTGTTTGATTTAGAATTCCAAACACAACTATCTATGTAGGAGAAAACAGAGTGAAACCTAAAAATTCAAACTGTTACTGGAAACGAATGCTTCAACCTAGAAGAATAAAAATTGGGCAGCCAAGTGGGATTAGTGAACTGATCATTACCACCAAGTATCATCAAGATTTGGTGTAAAAATGTTTGCTGAGATTTCAGCAAACTAGTATTTTTTTTTAAGCTTGGCAACCCCTTTCAAACGAAAGTTTTTTTCGCAAGTCTCTGCATGGGGTAGTTCAAGAAAAAACAAACCATAGAGAGAGAACTTAGAACTAATTCATTTGGTCAAGTTTCAAGGAGCTAGCACAAACCGTGTTTGATTTAGAGTTTCAAAGACTTCTAAGTATATAGCAGAAAACAGAGTGAAACCTAAAAATTCAAACTGTTACTGGAAACGAACGCTTGATCCTAGATGAGTGAAAATTGGGCAGCCAAGTGGGATTAGTGAACTGATATTTACCACCAAGTATCATCCAGATTTGGTGAATAAATGTTTGCTGAGATTTCAGCAAACTAGTAGTTTTTTGGAAGCTTGGCAACCCCTTTCAAACGAAAGTGTTTTTCGCCAGTCTCTGCATGGGGTACTTCAAGAGGAAACAAACCATACAGATACAACTTAGAACTACTTCATTTGGTCAAGTTTCAAGGAGCTAGCACAAACCGTGTTTATTTAGAATTCCAAACACAGCTATCTATGTAGACGAAAACAGAGTGAAACCTAAAAATTCAAACTGTTACTGGAAACGAATGCTTCAACCTAGAAGAATGAAAATTGGGCAGCCAAGTGAGATTAGTGAACTGATCATTACCACCAAGTATCATCCAGATTTGGTGAAAAAATGTTTGCTGATATTTCAGCAAACTAGTAGTTTTTTGGAAGCTTGGCAACCCCTTTCAAACGAAAGTGTTTTTCGCCAGTCTCTGCATGGGGTACTTCAAGAGGAAACAAATCATAGAGATAGAACTTAGAACTACTTCATTTGGTCAAGTTTCAAGGAGCTAGTACAAACCGTGTTTGATTTAGAATTCCAAACACAGCTATCTATGTAGGAGAAAACAGAGTGAAACCTAAAAATTCAAACTGTTACTGGAAACGAATGCTTCAACCTAGAAGAATACAAATTGGGCAGCCAAGTGGGATTAGTGAACTGATCATTACCACCAAGTATCATCAAGATTTGGTGAAAAAATGTTTGCTGAGATTTCAGCAAACTAGTATTTTTTTTTTAAGCTTGGCAACCCCTTTCAAACGAAAGTGTTTTTCGCCAGTCTCTGCAAGGGGTTCTCCAAGAGGAAACAAACGATACAGATAGAACTTAGAACTACTTCATTTGGTCAAGTTTCAAAAAGCTAGCACAAACCGTGTTTGATTTAGAGTTTCAAACACATCTAACTATATAGCAGAAAACAGAGTGAAATCTAAAAATTCAAACTGTTACTGGAAACCAATGCTTCAACCTAGAAATAAAAAAATTGGGCAGCCAAGTGGGCTTAGTGAACTGATCATTACCACCAAGTATGATCAAGATTTGGTGAAAAAATGTTTGCTGAGATTTCAGCAAACTAGTATTTTTTTTTAAGCTTGGCAACCCCTTTCAAACGAAAGTGTTTTTCGCCAGTCTCTGCATGGGGTATTTCACGAGGAAACAAACCATAGAGAGAGAACCTAGAACTACTTCATTTGGTCAAGTTTCAAGGAGCTAGCACAAACCGTGTTTGATTTAGAATTCCAAACACAGCTATCTATGTAGGAGAAAACAGAGTGAAACCTAAAAACTCAAACTGTTACTGGAAACGAATGCTTCAACCTAGAAGAATAAAAATTGGGCAGCCAAGTTGGATTAGTGTACTGATCATTACCACCAAGTATCATCAAGATTTGGTGAAAAAATGTTTGCTGAGATTTCAGCAAACTAGTAGTTTTTTGGAAGCTTGGCAACCCCTTTCAAACGAAAGTGTTTTTCGCCAGTCTCTCCATGGGGTACTTCAAGAGGAAACAAACCATAGAGATAGAACTTAGAACTACTTCATTTGGACAAGTTTCAAGGAGCTAGCACAAACCGTGTTTATTTAGAATTCCAAACACAGCTATCTATGTAGACGAAAACAGAGTGAAACCTAAAAATTCAAACTGTTACTGGAAACGAATGCTTCAACCTAGAAGAATGAAAATTGGGCAGCCAAGTGAGATTAGTGAACTGATCATTACCACCAAGTATCATCCAGATTTGGTGAAAAAATGTTTGCTGAGATTTCAGCAAACTAGTAGTTTTTTGGAAGCTTGGCAACCCCTTTCAAACGAAAGTGTTTTTCGCCAGTCTCTGCATGGGGTACTTCAAGAGGAAACAAACCATAGAGATAGAACTTAGAACTACTTCATTTGGTCAAGTTTCAAGGAGCTAGCACAAACCGTGTTTATTTAGAATTCCAAACACAGCTATCTATGTAGGCGAAAACAGAGTGAAACCAAAAAATTCAAACTGTTACTGGAAACGAATGCTTCAACCTAGAAGAATGAAAATTGGGCAGCCAAGTGGGATTAGTGAACTGATCATTACCACCAAGTATCATCAAAATTTGGTGAAAAAATTTTTGCTGAGATTTCAGCAAACTAGTAGTTTGTTGCAAGCTTGGCAACCCCTTTCAAACGAAAGTGTTTTTCGTCAGTCTCTGCATGGGGTTGTCCAAGAGGAAACAAACCATACAGATAGAACTTAGAACTACTTCATTTGGTCAAGTTTCATGGAGCTAGCACAAACCGTGTTTGATTTAGAATTCCAAACCCAGCTATCTATGTAGGAGAAAAAAGGGTGAAACTTAAAAATTCAAACTGTTACTGGAAACGAATGCTTCAACCTAGATGAATAAAAATTGGGCAGCCAAGTGGGATTAGTGAACTGATCATTACCACCAAGTATCATCAAGATTTGGTGAAAAAATGTTTGCTGAGATTTCAGCAAACTAGTATTTTTTTTTAAGCTTGGCAACCCCTTTCAAACGAAAGTTTTTTTCGCCAGTCTCTGCATGGGGTAGTTCAAGAAAAAACAAACCATAGAGAGAGAACTTAGAACTAATTCATTTGGTCAAGTTTCAAGGAGCTAGCACAAACCGTGTTTGATTTAGAGTTTCAAACACATCTAAGTATATAGCAGAAAACAGAGTGAAACCTAAAAATTCAAACTGTTACTGGAAACGAACGCTTGATCCTAGATGAGTGAAAATTGGGCAGCCAAGTGGGATTAGTGAACTGATCATTACCACCAAGTATCATCCAGATTTGGTGAAAAAATGTTTGCTGAGATTTCAGCAAACTAGTAGTTTTTTGGAAGCTTGGCAACCCCTTTCAAACGAAAGTCTTTTTCGCCAGTCTCTGCATGGGGTACTTCAAGAGGAAACAAACCATACAGATACAACTTAGAACTACTTCATTTGGTCAAGTTTCAAGGAGCTAGCACAAACCGTGTTTGATTTAGAATTCCAAACACAACTATCTATGTAGGAGAAAACAGAGTGAAACCTAAAAATTCAAACTGTTACTGGAAACGAATGCTTCAACCTAGAAGAATAAAAATTGGGCAGCCAAGTGGGATTAGTGAACTGATCATTACCACCAAGTATCATCAAGATTTGGTGTAAAAATGTTTGCTGAGATTTCAGCAAACTAGTATTTTTTTTTAAGCTTGGCAACCCCTTTCAAACGAAAGTTTTTTTCGCAAGTCTCTGCATGGGGTAGTTCAAGAAAAAACAAACCATAGAGAGAGAACTTAGAACTAATTCATTTGGTCAAGTTTCAAGGAGCTAGCACAAACCGTGTTTGATTTAGAGTTTCAAAGACTTCTAAGTATATAGCAGAAAACAGAGTGAAACCTAAAAATTCAAACTGTTACTGGAAACGAACGCTTGATCCTAGATGAGTGAAAATTGGGCAGCCAAGTGGGATTAGTGTACTGATATTTACCACCAAGTATCATCCAGATTTGGTGAATAAATGTTTGCTGAGATTTCAGCAAACTAGTAGTTTTTTGGAAGCTTGGCAACCCCTTTCAAACGAAAGTGTTTTTCGCCAGTCTCTGCATGGGGTACTTCAAGAGGAAACAAACCATACAGATACAACTTAGAACTACTTCATTTGGTCAAGTTTCAAGGAGCTAGCACAAACCGTGTTTATTTAGAATTCCAAACACAGCTATCTATGTAGACGAAAACAGAGTGAAACCTAAAAATTCAAACTGTTACTGGAAACGAATGCTTCAACCTAGAAGAATGAAAATTGGGCAGCCAAGTGAGATTAGTGAACTGATCATTACCACCAAGTATCATCCAGATTTGGTGAAAAAATGTTTGCTGAGATTTCAGCAAACTAGTAGTTTTTTGGAAGCTTGGCAACCCCTTTCAAACGAAAGTGTTTTTCGCCAGTCTCTGCATGGGGTACTTCAAGAGGAAACAAATCATAGAGATAGAACTTAGAACTACTTCATTTGGTCAAGTTTCAAGGAGCTAGTACAAACCGTGTTTGATTTAGAATTCCAAACACAGCTATCTATGTAGGAGAAAACAGAGTGAAACCTAAAAATTCAAACTGTTACTGGAAACGAATGCTTCAACCTAGAAGAATACAAATTGGGCAGCCAAGTGGGATTAGTGAACTGATCATTACCACCAAGTATCATCAAGATTTGGTGAAAAAATGTTTGCTGAGATTTCAGCAAACTAGTATTTTTTTTTTAAGCTTGGCAACCCCTTTCAAACGAAAGTGTTTTTCGCCAGTCTCTGCAAGGGGTTCTCCAAGAGGAAACAAACGATACAGATAGAACTTAGAACTACTTCATTTGGTCAAGTTTCAAAAAGCTAGCACAAACCGTGTTTGATTTAGAGTTTCAAACACATCTAACTATATAGCAGAAAACAGAGTGAAATCTAAAAATTCAAACTGTTACTGGAAACCAATGCTTCAACCTAGAAATAAAAAAATTGGGCAGCCAAGTGGGCTTAGTGAACTGATCATTACCACCAAGTATGATCAAGATTTGGTGAAAAAATGTTTGCTGAGATTTCAGCAAACTAGTATTTTTTTTTAAGCTTGGCAACCCCTTTCAAACGAAAGTGTTTTTCGCCAGTCTCTGCATGGGGTATTTCACGAGGAAACAAACCATAGAGAGAGAACCTAGAACTACTTCATTTGGTCAAGTTTCAAGGAGCTAGCACAAACCGTGTTTGATTTAGAATTCCAAACACAGCTATCTATGTAGGAGAAAACAGAGTGAAACCTAAAAACTCAAACTGTTACTGGAAACGAATGCTTCAACCTAGAAGAATAAAAATTGGGCAGCCAAGTTGGATTAGTGTACTGATCATTACCACCAAGTATCATCAAGATTTGGTGAAAAAATGTTTGCTGAGATTTCAGCAAACTAGTAGTTTTTTGGAAGCTTGGCAACCCCTTTCAAACGAAAGTGTTTTTCGCCAGTCTCTCCATGGGGTACTTCAAGAGGAAACAAACCATAGAGATAGAACTTAGAACTACTTCATTTGGACAAGTTTCAAGGAGCTAGCACAAACCGTGTTTATTTAGAATTCCAAACACAGCTATCTATGTAGACGAAAACAGAGTGAAACCTAAAAATTCAAACTGTTACTGGAAACGAATGCTTCAACCTAGAAGAATGAAAATTGGGCAGCCAAGTGAGATTAGTGAACTGATCATTACCACCAAGTATCATCCAGATTTGGTGAAAAAATGTTTGCTGAGATTTCAGCAAACTAGTAGTTTTTTGGAAGCTTGGCAACCCCTTTCAAACGAAAGTGTTTTTCGCCAGTCTCTGCATGGGGTACTTCAAGAGGAAACAAACCATAGAGATAGAACTTAGAACTACTTCATTTGGTCAAGTTTCAAGGAGCTAGCACAAACCGTGTTTATTTAGAATTCCAAACACAGCTATCTATGTAGGCGAAAACAGAGTGAAACCAAAAAATTCAAACTGTTACTGGAAACGAATGCTTCAACCTAGAAGAATGAAAATTGGGCAGCCAAGTGGGATTAGTGAACTGATCATTACCACCAAGTATCATCAAAATTTGGTGAAAAAATTTTTGCTGAGATTTCAGCAAACTAGTAGTTTGTTGCAAGCTTGGCAACCCCTTTCAAACGAAAGTGTTTTTCGTCAGTCTCTGCATGGGGTTGTCCAAGAGGAAACAAACCATACAGATAGAACTTAGAACTACTTCATTTGGTCAAGTTTCATGGAGCTAGCACAAACCGTGTTTGATTTAGAATTCCAAACCCAGCTATCTATGTAGGAGAAAAAAGGGTGAAACTTAAAAATTCAAACTGTTACTGGAAACGAATGCTTCAACCTAGATGAATAAAAATTGGGCAGCCAAGTGGGATTAGTGAACTGATCATTACCACCAAGTATCATCAAGATTTGGTGAAAAAATGTTTGCTGAGATTTCAGCAAACTAGTATTTTTTTTTAAGCTTGGCAACCCCTTTCAAACGAAAGTTTTTTTCGCCAGTCTCTGCATGGGGTAGTTCAAGAAAAAACAAACCATAGAGAGAGAACTTAGAACTAATTCATTTGGTCAAGTTTCAAGGAGCTAGCACAAACCGTGTTTGATTTAGAGTTTCAAACACATCTAAGTATATAGCAGAAAACAGAGTGAAACCTAAAAATTCAAACTGTTACTGGAAACGAATGCTTGATCCTAGATGAGTGAAAATTGGGCAGCCAAGTGGGATTAGTGAACTGATCATTACCACCAAGTATCATCCAGATTTGGTGAAAAAATGTTTGCTGAGATTTCAGCAAACTAGTAGTTTTTTGGAAGCTTGGCAACCCCTTTCAAACGAAAGTGTTTTTCGCCAGTCTCTGCATGGGGTACTTCAAGAGGAAACAAACCATAGAGATAGAACTTAGAACTACTTCATTTGGTCAAGTTTCAAGGAGCTAGCACAAACCGTGTTTGATTTAGAATTCCAAACACAGCTATCTATGTAGGAGAAAACAGAGTGAAACCTAAAAATTCAAACTGTTACTGGAAACGAATGCTTCAACCTAGAAGAATAAAAATTGGGCAGCCAAGTTGGATTAGTGTACTGATCATTACCACCAAGTATCATCAAGATTTGGTGAAAAAATGTTTGCTGAGATTTCAGCAAACTAGTAGTTTTTTGGAAGCTTGGCAACCCCTTTCAAACGAAAGTGTTTTTCGCCAGTCTCTGCATGGGGTACTTCAAGAGGAAACAAACCATAGAGATAGAACTTAGAACTACTTCATTTGGTCAAGTTTCAAGGAGCTAGCACAAACCGTGTTTATTTAGAATTCCAAACACAGCTATCTATGTAGACGAAAACAGAGTGAAACTTAAAATTCAAACTGTTACTGGAAACGAATGCTTCAACCTAGAAGAATGAAAATTGGGCAGCCAAGTGAGATTAGTGAACTGATCATTACCACCAAGTATCATCCAGATTTGGTGAAAAAATGTTTGCTGAGATTTCAGCAAACTAGTAGTTTTTTGGAAGCTTGGCAACCCCTTTCAAACGAAAGTGTTTTTCGCCAGTCTCTGCATGGGGTACTTCAAGAGGAAACAAACCATACAGATACAACTTAGAACTACTTCATTTGGTCAAGTTTCAAGGAGCTAGCACAAACCGTGTTTGATTTAGAATTCCAAACACAGCTATCTATGTAGGAGAAAACAGAGTGAAACCTAAAAATTCAAACTGTTACTGGAAACGAATGCTTCAACCTAGAAGAATAAAAATTGGGCAGCCAAGTGGGATTAGTGAACTGATCATTACCACCAAGTATCATCAAGATTTGGTGTAAAAATGTTTGCTGAGATTTCAGCAAACTAGTATTTTTTTTTAAGCTTGGCAACCCCTTTCAAACGAAAGTTTTTTTCGCAAGTCTCTGCATGGGGTAGTTCAAGAAAAAACAAACCATAGAGAGAGAACTTAGAACTAATTCATTTGGTCAAGTTTCAAGGAGCTAGCACAAACCGTGTTTGATTTAGAGTTTCAAAGACTTCTAAGTATATAGCAGAAAACAGAGTGAAACCTAAAAATTCAAACTGTTACTGGAAACGAACGCTTGATCCTAGATGAGTGAAAATTGGGCAGCCAAGTGGGATTAGTGAACTGATATTTACCACCAAGTATCATCCAGATTTGGTGAATAAATGTTTGCTGAGATTTCAGCAAACTAGTAGTTTTTTGGAAGCTTGGCAACCCCTTTCAAACGAAAGTGTTTTTCGCCAGTCTCTGCATGGGGTACTTCAAGAGGAAACAAACCATACAGATACAACTTAGAACTACTTCATTTGGTCAAGTTTCAAGGAGCTAGCACAAACCGTGTTTATTTAGAATTCCAAACACAGCTATCTATGTAGACGAAAACAGAGTGAAACCTAAAAATTCAAACTGTTACTGGAAACGAATGCTTCAACCTAGAAGAATGAAAATTGGGCAGCCAAGTGAGATTAGTGAACTGATCATTACCACCAAGTATCATCCAGATTTGGTGAAAAAATGTTTGCTGAGATTTCAGCAAACTAGTAGTTTTTTGGAAGCTTGGCAACCCCTTTCAAACGAAAGTGTTTTTCGCCAGTCTCTGCATGGGGTACTTCAAGAGGAAACAAATCATAGAGATAGAACTTAGAACTACTTCATTTGGTCAAGTTTCAAGGAGCTAGTACAAACCGTGTTTGATTTAGAATTCCAAACACAGCTATCTATGTAGGAGAAAACAGAGTGAAACCTAAAAATTCAAACTGTTACTGGAAACGAATGCTTCAACCTAGAAGAATACAAATTGGGCAGCCAAGTGGGATTAGTGAACTGATCATTACCACCAAGTATCATCAAGATTTGGTGAAAAAATGTTTGCTGAGATTTCAGCAAACTAGTATTTTTTTTTTAAGCTTGGCAACCCCTTTCAAACGAAAGTGTTTTTCGCCAGTCTCTGCATGGGGTTCTCCAAGAGGAAACAAACGATACAGATAGAACTTAGAACTACTTCATTTGGTCAAGTTTCAAAAAGCTAGCACAAACCGTGTTTGATTTAGAGTTTCAAACACATCTAACTATATAGCAGAAAACAGAGTGAAATCTAAAAATTCAAACTGTTACTGGAAACCAATGCTTCAACCTAGAAATAAAAAAATTGGGCAGCCAAGTGGGCTTAGTGAACTGATCATTACCACCAAGTATGATCAAGATTTGGTGAAAAAATGTTTGCTGAGATTTCAGCAAACTAGTATTTTTTTTTAAGCTTGGCAACCCCTTTCAAACGAAAGTGTTTTTCGCCAGTCTCTGCATGGGGTATTTCACGAGGAAACAAACCATAGAGATAGAACTTAGAACTACTTCATTTGGTCAAGTTTCAAGGAGCTAGCACAAACCGTGTTTATTTAGAATTCCAAACACAGCTATCTATGTAGGCGAAAACAGAGTGAAACCAAAAAATTCAAACTGTTACTAGAAACGAATGCTTCAACCTAGATGAATAAAAATTGGGCAGCCAAGTGGGATTAGTGAACTGATCATTACCACCAAGTATCATCAAGATTTGGTGAAAAAATGTTTGCTGAGATTTCAGCAAACTAGTATTTTTTTTTTAAGCTTGGCAACCCCTTTCAAACGAAAGTTTTTTTCGCCAGTCTCTGCATGGGGTAGTTCAAGAAAAAACAAACCATAGAGAGAGAACTTAGAACTAATTCATTTGGTCAAGTTTCAAGGAGCTAGCACAAACCGTGTTTGATTTAGAGTTTCAAACACATCTAAGTATATAGCAGAAAACAGAGTGAAACCTAAAAATTCAAACTGTTACTGGAAACGAACGCTTGATCCTAGATGAGTGAAAATTGGGCAGCCAAGTGGGATTAGTGAACTGATCATTACCACCAAGTATCATCCAGATTTGGTGAAAAAATGTTTGCTGAGATTTCAGCAAACTAGTAGTTTTTTGGAAGCTTGGCAACCCCTTTCAAACGAAAGTGTTTTTCGCCAGTCTCTGCATGGGGTACTTCAAGAGGAAACAAACCATACAGATACAACTTAGAACTACTTCATTTGGTCAAGTTTCAAGGAGCTAGCACAAACCGTGTTTGATTTAGAATTCCAAACACAGCTATCTATGTAGGAGAAAACAGAGTGAAACCTAAAAATTCAAACTGTTACTGGAAACGAATGCTTCAACCTAGAAGAATAAAAATTGGGCAGCCAAGTTGGATTAGTGTACTGATCATTACCACCAAGTATCATCAAGATTTGGTGAAAAAATGTTTGCTGAGATTTCAGCAAACTAGTAGTTTTTTGGAAGCTTGGCAACCCCTTTCAAACGAAAGTGTTTTTCGCCAGTCTCTGCATGGGGTACTTCAAGAGGAAACAAACCATAGAGATAGAACTTAGAACTACTTCATTTGGTCAAGTTTCAAGGAGCTAGCACAAACCGTGTTTATTTAGAATTCCAAACACAGCTATCTATGTAGACGAAAACAGAGTGAAACCTAAAAATTCAAACTGTTACTGGAAACGAATGCTTCAACCTAGAAGAATGAAAATTGGGCAGCCAAGTGAGATTAGTGAACTGATCATTACCACCAAGTATCATCCAGATTTGGTGAAAAAATGTTTGCTGAGATTTCAGCAAACTAGTAGTTTTTTGGAAGCTTGGCAACCCCTTTCAAACCAAAGTGTTTTTCGCCAGTCTCTGCATGGGGTACTTCAAGAGGAAACAAATCATAGAGATAGAACTTAGAACTACTTCATTTGGTCAAGTTTCAAGGAGCTAGTACAAACCGTGTTTGATTTAGAGTTTCAAACACATCTAACTATGTAGCAGAAAACAGAGTGAAACCTAAAACTTCAAACTGTTACTGGAAACGAATGCTTCAACCTAGAAGAATACAAATTGGGCAGCCAAGTGGGATTAGTGAACTGATCATTACCACCAAGTATCATCAAGATTTGGTGAAAAAATGTTTGCTGAGATTTCAGCAAACTAGTATTTTTTTTTAAGCTTGGCAACCCCTTTCAAACGAAAGTGTTTTAAGCCAGTCTCTGCATGGGGTTCTCCAAGAGGAAACAAACCATACAGATAGAACTTAGAACTACTTCATTTGGTCAAGTTTCATGGAGCTAGCACAAACCGTGTTTGATTTAGAATTCCAAACCCAGCTATCTATGTAGGAGAAAAAAGGGTGAAACCTAAAAATTCAAACTGTTACTGGAAACGAATGCTTCAACCTAGAAGAATAAAAATTTGGCAGCCAAGTGGGATTAGTGAACTGATCATTACCACCAAGTATCATCAAGATTTGGTGAAAAAATGTTTGCTGAGATTTCAGCAAACTAGTATTTTTTTTTTAAGCTTGGCAACCCCTTTCAAACGAAAGTGTTTTTCGCCAGTCTCTGCATGGGTTTCTCCAAGAGGAAACAAACCATACAGATAGAACTTAGAACTACTTCATTTGGTCAAGTTTCAAAAAGCTAGCACAAACCGTGTTTGATTTAGAGTTTCAAACACATCTAACTATATAGCAGAAAACAGAGTGAAACCTAAAAATTCAAACTGTTACTGGAAACCAATGCTTCAACCTAGAAATAAAAAAATTGGGCAGCCAAGTGGGCTTAGTGAACTGATCATTACCACCAAGTATGATCAAGATTTGGTGAAAAAATGTTTGCTGAGATTTCAGCAAACTAGTATTTTTTTTTAAGCTTGGCAACCCCTTTCAAACGAAAGTGTTTTTCGCCAGTCTCTGCATGGGGTATTTCACGAGGAAACAAACCATAGAGAGAGAACTTAGAACTACTTCATTTGGTCAAGTTTCAAGGAGCTAGCACAAACCGTGTTTGATTTAGAATTCCAAACACAGATATCTATGTAGGAGAAAACAGAGTGAAACCTAAAAATTCAAACTGTTACTGGAAACGAATGCTTCAACCTAGAAGAATAAAAATTGGGCAGCCAAGTTGGATTAGTGTACTGATCATTACCACCAAGTATCATCAAGATTTGGTGAAAAAATGTTTGCTGAGATTTCAGCAAACTAGTAGTTTTTTGGAAGCTTGGCAACCCCTTTCAAACGAAAGTGTTTTTCGCCAGTCTCTGCATGGGGTACTTCAAGAGGAAACAAACCATAGAGATAGAACTTAGAACTACTTCATTTGGTCAAGTTTCAAGGAGCTAGCACAAACCGTGTTTATTTAGAATTCCAAACACAGCTATCTATGTAGATGAAAACAGAGTGAAACCTAAAAATTCAAACTGTTACTGGAAACGAATGCTTCAACCTAGAAGAATACAAATTGGGCAGCCAAGTGGGATTAGGGAACTGATCATTACCACCAAGTATCATCAAGATTTGGTGACAAAATGTTTGCTGAGATTTCAGCAAACTAGTATTTTTTTTTAAGCTTGGCAACCCCTTTCAAACGAAAGTGTTTTTCGCCAGTCTCTGCATGGGGTTCTACAAGAGGAAACAAACCATACAGATAAAACTTAGAACTTCTTCATTTGGTCAAGTTTCATGGAGCTAGCACAAACCGTGTTTGATTTAGAATTCCAAACCCAGCTATCTATGTAGGAGAAAAAAGGGTGAAACCTAAAAATTCAAACTGTTACTGGAAACGAATGCTTCAACCTAGAAGAATAAAAATTGGGCAGCCAAGTTGGATTAGTGAACTGATCATTACACCCAAGTATCATCAAGATTTGGTGAAAAAATGTTTGCTGAGATTTCAGCAAACTAGTATTTTTTTTTAAGCTTGGCAACCCCTTTCAAACGAAAGTTTTTTTCGCCAGTCTCTGCATGGGGTAGTTCAAGAAAAAACAAACCATAGAGAGAGAACTTAGAACTAATTCATTTGGTCAAGTTTCAAGGAGCTAGCACAAACCGTGTTTGATTTAGAGTTTCAAACACATCTAAGTATATAGCAGAAAACAGAGTGAAACCTAAAAATTCAAACTGTTACTGGAAACGAACGCTTGATCCTAGATGAGTGAAAATTGGGCAGCCAAGTGGGATTAGTGAACTGATCATTATCACCAAGTATCATCCAGATTTGGTGAATAAATGTTTGCTGAGATTTCAGCAAACTAGTAGTTTTTTGGAAGCTTGGCAACCCCTTTCAAACGAAAGTGTTTTTCGCCAGTCTCTGCATGGGGTACTTCAAGAGGAAACAAACCATACAGATACAACTTAGAACTACTTCATTTGGTCAAGTTTCAAGGAGCTAGCACAAACCGTGTTTGATTTAGAATTCCAAACACAGCTATCTATGTAGGAGAAAACAGAGTGAAACCTAAAAATTCAAACTGTTACTGGAAACGAATGCTTCAACTTAGAAGAATAAAAATTGGGCAGCCAAGTTGGATTAGTGTACTGATCATTACCACCAAGTATCATCAAGATTTGGTGAAAAAATGTTTGCTGAGATTTCAGCAAACTAGTAGTTTTTTGTAAGCTTGGCAACCCCTTTCAAACGAAAGTGTTTTTCGCCAGTCTCTGCATGGGGTACTTCAAGAGGAAACAAACCATAGAGATAGAACTTAGAACTACTTCATTTGGTCAAGTTTCAAGGAGCTAGCACAAACCGTGTTTATTTAGAATTCCAAACACAGCTATCTATGTAGACGAAAACAGAGTGAAACCTAAAAATTCAAACTGTTACTGGAAACGAATGCTTCAACCTAGAAGAATGAAAATTGGGCAGCCAAGTGAGATTAGTGAACTGATCATTACCACCAAGTATCATCCAGATTTGGTGAAAAAATGTTTGCTGAGATTTCAGCAAACTAGTAGTTTTTTGGAAGCTTGGCAACCCCTTTAGAACCAAAGTGTTTTTCGCCAGTCTCTGCATGGGGTACTTCAAGAGGAAACAAATCATAGAGATAGAACTTAGAACTACTTCATTTGGTCAAGTTTCAAGGAGCTAGTACAAACCGTGTTTGATTTAGAGTTTCAAACACATCTAACTATGTAGCAGAAAACAGAGTGAAACCTAAAAATTCAAACTGTTACTGGAAACGAATGCTTCAACCTAGAAGAATACAAATTGGGCAGCCAAGTGGGATTAGTGAACTGATCATTACCACCAAGTATCATCAAGATTTGGTGAAAAAATGTTTGCTGAGATTTCAGCAAACTAGTATTTTTTTTTAAGCTTGGCAACCCCTTTCAAACGAAAGTCTTTTAAGCCAGTCTCTGCATGGGATTCTCCAAGAGGAAACAAACCATACAGATAGAACTTAGAACTACTTCATTTGGTCAAGTTTCATGGAGCTAGCACAAACCGTGTTTGATTTAGAATTCCAAACCCAGCTATCTATGTAGGAGAAAAAAGGGTGAAACCTAAAAATTCAAACTGTTACTGGAAACGAATGCTTCAACCTAGAAGAATAAAAATTGGGCAGCCAAGTGGGATTAGTGAACTGATCATTACCACCAAGTATCATCAAGATTTGGTGAAAAAATGTTTGCTGAGCTTTCAGCAAACTAGTATTTTTTTTTAAGCTTGGCAACCCCTTTCAAACGAAAGTGTTTTTCGCCAGTCTCTGCATGGGGTTCTCCAAGAGGAAACAAACCATACAGATAGAACTTAGAACTACTTCATTTGGTCAAGTTTCAAAAAGCTAGCACAAACCGTGTTTGATTTAGAGTTTCAAACACATCTAACTATATAGCAGAAAACAGAGTGAAACCTAAAAATTCAAACTGTTACTGGAAACCAATGCTTCAACCTAGAAATAAAAAAATTGGGCAGCCAAGTGGGCTTAGTGAACTGATCATTACCACCAAGTATGATCAAGATTTGGTGAAAAAATGTTTGCTGAGATTTTAGCAAACTAGTATTTTTTTTTAAGCTTGGCAACCCCTTTCAAACGAAAGTGTTTTTCGCCAGTCTCTGCATGGGGTATTTCACGAGGAAACAAACCATAGAGAGAGAACTTAGAACTACTTCATTTGGTCAAGTTTCAAGGAGCTAGCACAAACCGTGTTTGATTTAGAATTCCAAACACAGATATCTATGTAGGAGAAAACAGAGTGAAACCTAAAAATTCAAACTGTTACTGGAAACGAATGCTTCAACCTAGAAGAATAAAAATTGGGCAGCCAAGTTGGATTAATGTACTGATCATTACCACCAAGTATCATCAAGATTTGGTGAAAAAATGTTTGCTGAGATTTCAGCAAACTAGTAGTTTTTTGGAAGCTTGGCAACCACTTTCAAACGAAAGTGTTTTTCGCCAGTCTCTGCATGGGGTACTTCAAGAGGAAACAAACCATAGAGATAGAACTTAGAACTACTTCATTTGGTCAAGTTTCAAGGAGCTAGCACAAACCGTGTTTATTTAGAATTCCAAACACAGCTATCTATGTAGACGAAAACAGAGTGAAAACTAAAAATTCAAACTGTTACTGGAAACGAATGCTTCAACCTAGAAGAATACAAATTGGGCAGCCAAGTGGGATTAGTGAACTGATCATTACCACCAAGTATCATCAAGATTTGGTGAAAAAATGTTTGCTGAGATTTCAGCAAACTAGTATTTTTTTTTAAGCTTGGCAACCCCTTTCAAACAAAAGTGTTTTTCGCCAGTCTCTGCATGGGGTTCTAAAAGAGGAAACAAACCATACAGATAAAACTTTGAACTTCTTCATTTGGTCAAGTTTCATGGAGCTAGCACAAACCGTGTTTGATTTAGAATTCCAAACCCAGCTATCTATGTAGGAGAAAAAAGGGTGATACCTAAAAATTCAAACTGTTACTGGAAACGAATGCTTCAACCTAGAAGAATAAAAATTGGGCAGCCAAGTGGGATTAGTGAACTGATCATTACCACCAAGTATCATCCAGATTTGGTGAAAAAATGTTTGCTGAGATTTCAGCAAACTAGTAGTTTTTTGGAAGCTTGGCAACCCCTTTCAAACCAAAGTGTTTTTCGCCAGTCTCTGCATGGGGTACTTCAAGAGGAAACAAACCATACAGATACAACTTAGAACTACTTCATTTGGTCAAGTTTCAAGTAGCTAGCACAAACCGTGTTTGATTTAGAATTCCAAACACAGCTATCTATGTAGGAGAAAACAGAGTGAAACCTAAAAATTCAAACTGTTACTGGAAACGAATGCTTCAACCTAGAAGAATAAAAATTGGGCCGCCAAGTTGGATTAGTGTACTGATCATTACCACCAAGTATCATCAAGATTTGGTGAAAAAATGTTTGCTGAGATTTCAGCAAACTAGTAGTTTTTTGGAAGCTTGGCAACCCCTTTCAAACGAAAGTGTTTTTCGCCAGTCTCTGCATGGGGTACTTCAAGAGGAAACAAACCATAGAGATAGAACTTAGAACTACTTCATTTGGTCAAGTTTCAAGGAGCTAGCACAAACCGTGTTTATTTAGAATTCCAAACACAGCTATCTATGTAGACGAAAACAGAGTGAAACCTAAAAATTCAAACTGTTACTGGAAACGAATGCTTCAAACTAGAAGAATGAAAATTGGGCAGCCAAGTGAGATTAGTGAACTGATCATTACCACCAAGTATCATCCAGATTTGGTGAAAAAATGTTTGCTGAGATTTCAGCAAACTAGTAGTTTTTTGGAAGCTTGGCAACCCCTTTCAAACCAAAGTGTTTTTCGCCAGTCTCTGCTTGGGGTTCTCCAAGAGGAAACAAACCATACAGATAGAACTTAGAACTACTTCATTTGGTCAAGTTTCAAAAAGCTAGCACAAACCGTGTTTGATTTAGAGTTTCAAACACATCTATCTATATAGCAGAAAACAGAGTGAAACCTAAAAATTCAAACTGTTACTGGTAACGAATGCTTCAACCTAGAAGATTGAAAATTGGGCAGCCAAGTGGGATTAGTGAACTGATCATTACCACCAAGTATCATCAAGATTTGGTGAAAAAATGCTTGCTGAGATTTCAGCAAACTAGTATTTTTTTTTAAGCTTGGCAACCCCTTTCAAACGAAAGTGTTTTTCGCCAGTCTCTGCATGGGGTTCTACAAGAGGAAACAAACCATACAGATAAAACTTAGAACTTCTTCATTTGGTCAAGTTTCATGGAGCTAGCACAAACCGTGTTTGATTTAGAATTCCAAACCCAGCTATCTATGTAGGAGAAAAAAGGGTGAAACCTAAAAATTCAAACTGTTACTGGAAACGAATGCTTCAACCTAGAAGAATAAAAATTGGGCAGCCAAGTGGGATTAGTGAACTGATCATTACCACCAAGTATCATCAAGATTTGGTGAAAAAATGTTTGCTGAGATTTCAGCAAACTAGTAGTTTTTTGGAAGCTTGGCAACCCCTTTCAAACGAAAGTGTTTTTCGCCAGTCTCTGCATGGGGTACTTCGAGAGGAAACAAATCATAGAGATAGAACTTAGAACTACTTCATTTGGTCAAGTTTCAAGGAGCTAGTACAAACCGTGTTTGATTTAGAGTTTCAAACACATCTAACTATGTAGCAGAAAACAGAGTGAAACCTAAAATTCAAACTGTTACTGGAAACGAATGCTTCAACCTAGAAGAATACAAATTGGGCAGCCAAGTGGGATTAGTGAACTGATCATTACCACCAAGTATCATCAAGATTTGGTGAAAAAATGTTTGCTGAGATTTCAGCAAACTAGTATTTTTTTTTAAGCTTGGCAACCCCTTTCAAACGAAAGTGTTTTAAGCCAGTCTCTGCATGGGGTTCTCCAAGAGGAAACAAACCATACAGATAGAACTTAGAACTACTTCATTTGGTCAAGTTTCATGGAGCTAGCACAAACCGTGTTTGATTTAGAATTCCAAACCCAGCTATCTATGTAGGAGAAAAAAGGGTGAAACCTAAAAATTCAAACTGTTACTGGAAACGAATGCTTCAACCTAGAAGAATAAAAATTGGGCAGCCACGTGGGATTAGTGAACTGATCATTACCACCAAGTATCATCAAGATTTGATGAAAAAATGTTTGCTGAGATTTCAGCAAACTAGTATATTTTTTTAAGCTTGGCAACCCCTTTCAAACGAAAGTGTTTTTCGCCAGTCTCTGCATGGGGTTCTCCAAGACGAAACAAACCATACAGATAGAACTTAGAACTACTTCATTTGGTCAAGTTTCAAAAAGCTAGCACAAACCGTGTTTGATTTAGAGTTTCAAACACATCTAACTATATAGCAGAAAACAGAGTGAAACCTAAAAATTCAAACTGTTACTGGAAACCAATGCTTCAACCTAGAAATAAAAAAATTGGGCAGCCAAGTGGGCTTAGTGAACTGATCATTACCACCAAGTATGATCAAGATTTGGTGAAAAAATGTTTGCTGAGATTTCAGCAAACTAGTATTTTTTTTTTAAGCTTGGCAACCCCTTTCAAACGAAAGTGTTTTTCGCCAGTCTCTGCATGGGGTACTTCAAGAGGAAACAAACCATAGAGAGAGAACTTAGAACTACTTCATTTGGTCAAGTTTCAAGGAGCTAGCACAAACCGTGTTTATTTAGAATTCCAAACACAGCTATCTATGTAGACGAAAACAGATGAAACCTAAAAATTCAAACTGTTACTGGAAACGTATGCTTCAACCTAGAAGAATACAAATTGGGCAGCCAAGTGGGATTAGGGAACTGATCATTACCACCAAGTATCATCAAGATTTGGTGAAAAAATGTTTGCTGAGATTTCAGCAAACTAGTATTTTTTTTTAAGCTTGGCAACCCCTTTCAAACGAAAGTGTTTTTCGCCAGTCTCTGCATGGGGTTCTACAAGAGGAAACAAACCATACAGATAAAACTTAGAACTTCTTCATTTGGTCAAGTTTCATGGAGCTAGCACAAACCGTGTTTGATTTAGAATTCCAAACCCAGCTATCTATGTAGGAGAAAAAAGGGTGAAACCTAAAAATTCAAACTGTTACTGGAAACGAATGCTTCAACCTAGAAGAATACAAATTGGGCAGCCAAGTGGGATTAGTGAACTGATCATTACCACCAAGTATCATCAAGATTTGGTGAAAAAATGTTTGCTGAGATTTCAGCAAACTAGTATTTTTTTTTAAGCTTGGCAACCCCTTTCAAACGAAAGTTTTTTTCGCCAGTCTCTGCATGGGGTAGTTCAAGAAAAAACAAACCATAGAGAGAGAACTTAGAACTAATTCATTTGGTCAAGTTTCAAGGAGCTAGCACAAACCGTGTTTGATTTAGAGTTTCAAACACATCTAAGTATATAGCAGAAAACAGAGTGAAACCTAAAAATTCAAACTGTTACTGGAAACGAACGCTTGATCCTAGATGAGTGAAAATTGGGCAGCCAAGTAGGATTAGTGAACTGATCATTACCACCAAGTATCATCCAGATTTGGTGAATAAATGTTTGCTGAGATTTCAGCAAACTAGTAGTTTTTTGGAAGCTTGGCAACCCCTTTCAAACGAAAGTGTTTTTCGCCAGTCTCTGCATGGGGTACTTCAAGAGGAAACAAACCATACAGATACAACTTAGAACTACTTCATTTGGTCAAGTTTCAAGGAGCTAGTACAAACCGTATTTGATTTAGAGTTTCAAACACATCTAACTATGTAGCAGAAAACAGAGTGAAACCTAAAAATTCAAACTGTTACTGGAAACGAATGCTTCAACCTAGAAGAATACAAATTGGGCAGCCAAGTGGGATTAGTGAACTGATCATTACCACCAAGTATCATCAAGATTTGGTGAAAAAATGTTTGCTGAGATTTCAGCAAACTAGTAGTTTTTTGGAAGCTTGGCAACCCCTTTCAAACGAAAGTGTTTTAAGCCAGTCTCTGCATGGGGTTCTCCAAGAGGAAACAAACCATACAGATAGAACTTAGAACTACTTCATTTTTCAAGTTTCATGGAGCTAGCACAAACCGTGTTTGATTTAGAATTCCAAACCCAGCTATCTATGTAGGAGAAAAAAGGGTGAAACCTAAAAATTCAAACTGTTACTGGAAACGAATGCTTCAACCTAGAAGAATAAAAATTGGGCAGCCAAGTGGGATTAGTGAACTGATCATTACCACCAAGTATCATCAAGATTTGGTGAAAAAATGTTTGCTGAGATTTCAGCAAACTAGTATTTTTTTTTAAGCTTGGCAACCCCTTTCAAACGAAAGTGTTTTTCGCCAGTCTCTGCATGGGGTTCTCCAAGAGGAAACAAACCATACAGATAGAACTTAGAACTACTTCATTTGGTCAAGTTTCAAAAAGCTAGCACAAACCGTGTTTGATTTAGAGTTTCAAACACATCTAACTATATAGCAGAAAACAGAGTGAAACCTAAAAATTCAAACTGTTACTGGAAACCAATGCTTCAACCTAGAAATAAAAAAATTGGGCAGCCAAGTGTGCTTAGTGAACTGATCATTACCACCAAGTATGATCAAGATTTGGTGAAAAAATGTTTGCTGAGATTTCAGCAAACTAGTATTTTTTTTTAAGCTTGGCAACCCCTTTCAAACGAAAGTGTTTTTCGCCAGTCTCTGCATGGGGTATTTCACGAGGAAACAAACCATAGAGAGAGAACTTAGAACTACTTCATTTGGTCAAGTTTCAAGGAGCTAGCACAAACCGTGTTTGATTTAGAATTCCAAACACAGATATCTATGTAGGAGAAAACAGAGTGAAACCTAAAAATTCAAACTGTTACTGGAAACGAATGCTTCAACCTAGAAGAATAAAAATTGGGCAGCCAAGTTGGATTAGTGTACTGATCATTTCCACCAAGTATCATCAAGATTTGGTGAAAAAATGTTTGCTGAGATTTCAGCAAACTGGTAGTTTTTTGGAAGCTTGGCAACCCCTTTCAAACGAAAGTGTTTTTCGCCAGTCTCTGCATGGGGTACTTCAAGAGGAAACAAACCATAGAGATAGAACTTAGAACTACTTCATTTGGTCAAGTTTCAAGGAGCTAGCACAAACCGTGTTTATTTAGAATTCCAAACACAGCTATCTATGTAGACGAAAACAGAGTGAAACCTAAAAATTCAAACTGTTACTGGAAACGAATGCTTCAACCTAGAAGAATACAAATTGGGCAGCCAAGTGGGATTAGGGAACTGATCATTACCACCAAGTATCATCAAGATTTGGTGAAAAAATGCTTGCTGAGATTTCAGCAAACTAGTATTTTTTTTTAAGCTTGGCAACCCCTTTCAAACGAAAGTGTTTTTCGCCAGTCTCTGCATGGGGTTCTACAAGAGGAAACAACCATACAGATAAAACTTAGAACTTCTTCATTTGGTCAAGTTTCATGGAGCTAGCACAAACCGTGTTTGATTTAGAATTCCAAACCCAGCTATCTATGTAGGAGAAAAAAGGGTGAAACCTAAAAATTCAAACTGTTACTGGAAACGAATGCTTCAACCTAGAAGAATAAAAATTGGGCAGCCAAGTGGGATTAGTGAACTGATCATTACCACCAAGTATCATCAAGATTTGGTGAAAAAATGTTTGCTGAGATTTCAGCAAACTAGTATTTTTTTTTAAGCTTGGCAACCCCTTTCAAACGAAAGTTTTTTTCGCCAGTCTCTGCATGGGGTAGTTCAAGAAAAAACAAACCATAGAGAGAGAACTTAGCACTAATTCATTTGGTCAAGTTTCAAGGAGCTAGTACAAACCGTGTTTGATTTAGAGTTTCAAACACATCTAAGTATATAGCAGAAAACAGAGTGAAACCTAAAAATTCAAACTGTTACTGGAAACGAACGCTTGATCCTAGATGAGTGAAAATTGGGCAGCCAAGTGGGATTAGTGAACTGATCATTACCACCAAGTATCATCCAGATTTGGTGAATAAATGTTTGCTGAGATTTCAGCAAACTAGTAGTTTTTTGGAAGCTTGGCAACCCCTTTCAAACGAAAGTGTTTTTCGCCAGTCTCTGCATGGGGTACTTCAAGAGGAAACAAACCATACAGATACAACTTAGAACTACTTCATTTGGTCAAGTTTCAAGGAGCTAGCACAAACCGTGTTTGATTTAGAATTCCAAACACAGCTATCTATGTAGGAGAAAACAGAGTGAAACCTAAAAATTCAAACTGTTACTGGAAACGAATGCTTCAACCTAGAAGAATAAAAATTGGGCAGCCAAGTTGGATTAGTGTACTGATCATTACCACCAAGTATCATCAAGGTTTGGTGAAAAAATGTTTGCTGAGATTTCAGCAAACTAGTAGTTTTTTGGAAGCTTGGCAACCCCTTTCAAACGAAAGTGTTTTTCGCCAGTCTCTGCATGGGGTACTTCAAGAGGAAACAAACCATAGAGATAGAACTTAGAACTACTTCATTTGGTCAAGTTTCAAGGAGCTAGCACAAACCGTGTTTATTTAGAATTCCAAACACAGCTATCTATGTAGACGAAAACAGAGTGAAACCTAAAAATTCAAACTGTTACTGGAAACGAATGCTTCAACCTAGAAGAATGAAAATTGGGCAGCCAAGTGAGATTAGTGAACTGATCATTACCACCAAGTATCATCCAGATTTGGTGAAAAAATGTTTGCTGAGATTTCAGCAAACTAGTAGTTTTTTGGAAGCTTGGCAACCCCTTTCAAACCAAAGTGTTTTTCGCCAGTCTCTGCATGGGGTACTTCAAGAGGAAACAAATCATAGAGATAGAACTTAGAACTACTTCATTTGGTCAAGTTTCAAGGAGCTAGTACAAACCGTGTTTGATTTAGAGTTTCAAACACATCTAACTATGTAGCAGAAAACAGAGTGAAACCTAAAAATTCAAACTGTTACTGGAAACGAATGCTTCAACCTAGAAGAATAAAAATTGGGCAGCCAAGTGGGATTAGTGAACTGATCATTACCACCAAGTATCATCAAGATTTGGTGAAAAAATGTTTGCTGAGATTTCAGCAAACTAGTATTTTTTTTTAAGCTTGGCAACCCCTTTCAAACGAAAGTGTTTTAAGCCAGTCTCTGCATGGGGTTCTCCAAGAGGAAACAAACCATACAGATAGAACTTAGAACTACTTCATTTGGTCAAGTTTCATGGAGCTAGCACAAACCGTGTTTGATTTAGAATTCCAAACCCAGCTATCTATGTAGGAGAAAAAAGGGTGAAACCTAAAAATTCAAACTGTTACTGGAAACGAATGCTTCAACCTAGAAGAATAAAAATTGGGCAGCCAAGTGTGATTAGTGAACTGATCATTACCACCAAGTATCATCAAGATTTGGTGAAAAAATGTTTGCTGAGATTTCAGCAAACTAGTATTTTTTTTTAAGCTTGGCAACCCCTTTCAAACGAAAGTTTTTTTCGCCAGTCTCTGCATGGGGTAGTTCAAGAAAAAACAAACCATAGAGAGAGAACTTAGCACTACTTAATTTGGTCAAGTTTCAAGGAGCTAGCACAAACCGTGTTTGATTTAGAGTTTCAAACACATCTAAGTATATAGCAGAAAACAGAGTGAAACCTAAAAATTCAAACTGTTACTGGAAACGAACGCTTGATCCTAGATGAGTGAAAATTGGGCAGCCAAGTGGGATTAGTGAACTGATCATTACCACCAAGTATCATCCAGATTTGGTGAATAAATGTTTGCTGAGATTTCAGCAAACTAGTAGTTTTTTGGAAGCTTGGCAACCCCTTTCAAACGAAAGTGTTTTTCGCCAGTCTCTGCATGGGGTACTTCAAGAGGAAACAAACCATACAGATACAACTTAGAACTACTTCATTTGGTCAAGTTTCAAGGAGCTAGCACAAACCGTGTTTGATTTAGAATTCCAAACACAGCTATCTATGTAGGAGAAAACAGAGTGAAACCTAAAAATTCAAACTGTTACTGGAAACGAATGCTTCAACCTAGAAGAATAAAAATTGGGCAGCCAAGTTGGATTAGTGTACTGATCATTACCACCAAGTATCATCAAGATTTGGTGAAAAAATGTTTGCTGAGATTTCAGCAAACTAGTAGTTTTTTGGAAGCTTGGCAACCCCTTTCAAACGAAAGTGTTTTTCGCCAGTCTCTGCATGGGGTACTTCAAGAGGAAACAAACCATAGAGATAGAACTTAGAACTACTTCATTTGGTCAAGTTTCAAGGAGCTAGCACAAACCGTGTTTATTTAGAATTCCAAACACAGCTATCTATGTAGACGAAAACAGAGTGAAACCTAAAAATTCAAACTGTTACTGGAAACGAATGCTTCAACCTAGAAGAACAAAAATTGGGCAGCCAAGTGGGATTAGTGAACTGATCATTACCACCAAGTATCATCCAGATTTGGTGAAAAAATGTTTGCTGAGATTTCAGCAAACTAGTAGTTTTTTGGAAGCTTGGCAACCCCTTTCAAACCAAAGTGTTTTTCGCCAGTCTCTGCATGGGGTACTTCAAGAGGAAACAAGTCATAGAGATAGAACTTAGAACTACTTCATTTGGTCAAGTTTCAAGGAGCTAGTACAAACCGTGTTTGATTTAGAGTTTCAAACACATCTAACTATGTAGCAGAAAACAGAGTGAAACCTAAAAATTCAAACTGTTACTGGAAACGAATGCTTCAACCTAGAAGAATAAAAATTGGGCAGCCAAGTGGGATTAGTGAACTGATCATTACCACCAAGTATCATCAAGATATGGTGAAAAAATGTTTGCTGAGATTTCAGCAAACTAGTATTTTTTTTTAGGCTTGGCAACCCCTTTCAAACGAAAGTGTTTTAAGCCAGTCTCTGCATGGGGTTCCCCAAGAGGAAACAAACCATACAGATAGAACTTAGAACTACTTCATTTGGTCAAGTTTCATGGAGCTAGCACAAACCGTGTTTGATTTAGAATTCCAAACCCAGCTATCTATGTAGGAGAAAAAAGGGTGAAACCTAAAAATTCAAACTGTTACTGGAAACGAATGCTTCAACCTAGAAGAATAAAAATTGGGCAGCCAAGTGGGATTAGTGAACTGATCATTACCACCAAGTATCATCAAGATTTGGTGAAAAAATGTTTGCTGAGATTTCAGCAAACTAGTATTTTTTTTTAAGCTTGGCAACCCCTTTCAAACGAAAGTGTTTTTCGCCAGTCTCTGCATGGGGTTCTCCAAGAGGAAACAAACCATACAGATAGAACTTAGAACTACTTCATTTGGTCAAGTTTCAAAAAGCTAGCACAAACCGTGTTTGATTTAGAGTTTCAAACACATCTAACTATATAGCAGAAAACAGAGTGAAACCTAAAAATTCAAACTGTTACTGGAAACCAATGATTCAACCTAGAAATAAAAAAATTGGGCAGCCAAGTGGGCTTAGTGAACTGATCATTACCACCAAGTATGATCAAGATTTGGTGAAAAAATGTTTGCTGAGATTTCAGCAAACTAGTATTTTTTTTTAAGCTTGGCAACCCCTTTCAAACGAAAGTGTTTTTCGCCAGTCTCTGCATGGGGTATTTCACGAGGAAACAAACCATTGAGAGAGAACTTAGAACTACTTCATTTGGTCAAGTTTCAAGGAGCTAGCACAAACCGTGTTTGATTTAGAATTCCAAACACAGATATCTATGTAGGAGAAAACAGAGTGAAACCTAAAAATTCAAACTGTTACTGGAAACGAATGCTTCAACCTAGAAGAATAAAAATTGGGCAGCCAAGTTGGATTAATGTACTGATCATTACCACCAAGTATCATCAAGATTTGGTGAAAAAAATGTTTGCTGAGATTTCAGCAAACTAGTAGTTTTTTGGAAGCTTGGCAACCCCTTTCAAACGAAAGTGTTTTTCGCCAGTCTCTGCATGGGGTACTTCAAGAGGAAACAAATCATAGAGATAGAACTTAGAACTACTTCATTTGGTCAAGTTTCAAGGAGCTAGCACAAACCGTGTTTATTTAGAATTCCAAACACAGCTATCTATGTAGACGAAAACAGAGTGAAACCTAAAAATTCAAACTGTTACTGGAAACGAATGCTTCAACCTAGAAGAATACAAATTGGGCAGCCAAGTGGGATTAGTGAACTGATCATTACCACCAAGTATCATCAAGATTTGGTGAAAAAATGTTTGCTGAGATTTCAGCAAACTAGTATTTTTTTTTAAGCTTGGCAACCCCTTTCAAACGAAAGTGTTTTTCGCCAGTCTCTGCATGGGGTTCTACAAGAGGAAACAAACCATACAGATAAAACTTTGAACTTCTTCATTTGGTCAAGTTTCATGGAGCTAGCACAAACCGTGTTTGATTTAGAATTCCAAACCCAGCTATCTATGTAGGAGAAAAAAGGGTGAAACCTAAAAATTCAATCTGTTACTGGAAACGAATGCTTCAACCTAGAAGAATAAAAATTGGGCAGCCAAGTGGGATTAGTGAACTGATCATTACCAACAAGTATCATCCAGATTTGGTGAAAAAATGTTTGCTGAGATTTCAGCAAACTAGTAGTTTTTTGGAAGCTTGGCAACCCCTTTCAAACGAAAGTGTTTTTCGCCAGTCTCCGCATGGGGTTCTTCAAAAGGAAAAAAACCATAGAGATAGAACATAGAACTACTTCATTTGGTCAAGTTTCAAGGAGCTAGCACAAACAGTGTTTGATTTAGAATTCCAAACACAGCTATCTATGTAGGAGAAAACAGAGTGAAACCTAAAAATTCAAACTGTTACTGGAAACGAATGCTTAAACCTAGAAGAATAAAAATTGGGCAGCCAAGTGGGATTAGTGGACTGATCATTACCAACAAGTATCATCCAGATTTGGTGAAAAAATGTTTGCTGAGATTTCAGCAAACTAGTATTTTTTTTTAAGCTTGGCAACCCCTTTCAAACGAAAGTGTTTTTCGCCAGTCTCTGCATGGGGTTCTCCAAGACGAAACAAACCATACAGATAGAACTTAGAACTACTTCATTTGGTCAAGTTTCAAAAAGCTAGCACAAACCGTGTTTGATTTAGAGTTTCAAACATATCTAACTATATAGCAGAAAACAGAGTGAAACCTAAAAATTCAAACTGTTACTGGAAACCAATGCTTCAACCTAGAAATAAAAAAATTGGGCAGCCAAGTGGGCTTAGTGAACTGATCATTACCACCAAGTATGATCAAGATTTGGTGAAAAAATGTTTGCTGAGATTTCAGCAAACTAGTATTTTTTTTTAAGCTTGGCAACCCCTTTCAAATGAAAGTGTTTTTCGCCAGTCTCTGCATGGGGTACTTCAAGAGGAAACAAACCATAGAGATAGAACTTAGAACTACTTCATTTGGTCAAGTTTCAAGGAGCTAGCACAAACCGTGTTTATTTAGAATTCCAAACACAGCTATCTATGTAGACGAAAACAGAGTGAAACCTAAAAATTCAAACTGTTACTGGAAACGAATGCTTCAACCTAGAAGAATACAAATTGGGCAGCCAAGTGGGATTAGTGAACTGATCATTACCACCAAGTATCATCCAGATTTGGTGAAAAAATATTTGCTGAGATTTCAGCAAACTAGTAGTTTTTTGGAAGCTTGGCAACCCCTTTCAAACGAAAGTGTTTTTCGCCAGTCTCTGCATGGGGTACTTCAAGAGGAAACAAACCATACAGATACAACTTAGAACTACTTCATTTGGTCAAGTTTCAAGGAGCTAGCACAAACCGTGTTTGATTTAGAATTCCAAACAGAGCTATCTATGTAGGAGAAAACAGAGTGAAACCTAAAAATTCAAACTGTTACTGGAAACGAATGCTTCAACCTAGAAGAATAAAAATTGGGCAGCCAAGTTGGATTAGTGTACTGATCATTACCACCAAGTATCATCAAGATTTGGTGAAAAAATGTTTGCTGAGATTTCAGCAAACTAGTAGTTTTTTGGAAGCTTGGCAACCTCTTTAAAACGAAAGTGTTTTTCGCCAGTCTCTGCATGGGGTACTTCAAGAGGAAACAAACCATAGAGATAGAACTTAGAACTACTTCATTTGGTCAAGTTTCAAGGAGCTAGCACAAACCGTGTTTATTTAGAATTCCAAACACAGCTATCTATGTAGACGAAAACAGAGTGAAACCTAAAAATTCAAACTGTTACTGGAAACGAATGCTTCAACCTAGAAGAATGAAAATTGGGCAGCCAAGTGAGATTAGTGAACTGATCATTACCACCAAGTATCATCCAGATTTGGTGAAAAAATGTTTGCTGAGATTTCAGCAAACTAGTAGTTTTTTAAAAGCTTGGCAACCCCTTTCAAACGAAAGTGTTTTTCGCCAGTCTCTGCATGGGGTACTTCCTAGAGGAAACAAATCATAGAGATAGAACTTAGAACTACTTCATTTGGTCAAGTTTCAAGGAGCTAGTACAAACCGTGTTTGATTTAGAATTCCAAACACAGCTATCTATGTAGGAGAAAACAGAGTGAAACCTAAAAATTCAAACTGTTACTGGAAACGAATGCTTCAACCTAGAAGAATACAAATTGGGCAGCCAAGTGGGATTAGTGAACTGATCATTACCACCAAGTATCATCAAGATTTGGTGAAAAAATGTTTGCTGAGATTTCAGCAAACTAGTATTTTTTTTTAAGCTTGGCAACCCCTTTCAAACGAAAGTGTTTTCGCCAGTCTCTGCATGGGGTTCTCCAAGAGGAAACAAACCATACAGATAGAACTTAGAACTACTTCATTTGGTCAAGTTTCAAAAAGCTAGCACAAACCGTGCTTGATTTAGAGTTTCAAACACATCTAACTATATAGCAGAAAACAGAGTGAAACCTAAAAATTCAAACTGTTACTGGAAACCAATGCTTCAACCTAGAAATAAAAAAATTGGGCAGCCAAGTGGGCTTAGTGAACTGATCATTACCACCAAGTATGATCAAGATTTGGTGAAAAAATGTTTGCTGAGATTTCAGCAAACTAGTATTTTTTTTTAAGCTTGGCAACCCCTTTCAAACGAAAGTGTTTTTCGCCAGTCTCTGCATGGGGTATTTCACGAGGAAACAAACCTTAGTGAGAGAACTTAGAACTACTTCATTTGGTCAAGTTTCAAGGAGCTAGCACACACCGTGTTTGATTTAGAATTCCAAACACAGCTATCTATGTAGGAGAAAACAGAGTGAAACCTAAAAATTCAAACTGTTACTGGAAACGAATGCTTCAACCTAGAAGAATAAAAATTGGGCAGCCAAGTGGGATTAGTGAACTGATCATTACCACCAAGTATCATCAAGATTTGGTGAAAAAATGTTTGCTGAGATTTCAGCAAACTAGTAGTTTTTTGGAAGCTTGGCAACCCCTTTCAAAAGAAAGTGTTTTTCGCCAGTCTCTGCATGGGGTATTGCACAAGGAAACAAACCATAGAGAGAGAACTTAGAACTACTTCATTTGGTCAAGTTTCAAGGAGCTAGCACAAACCGTGTTTATTTAGAATTCCAAAAACAGCTATCTATGTAGACGAAAACAGAGTGAAACCTAAAAATTCAAACTGTTACTGGAAACGAATGCTTCAACCTAGAAGAATGAAAATTGGGCAGCCAAGTGGGATTAGTGAACTGATCATTACCACCAAGTATCATCCAGATTTGGTGAAAAAATGTTTGCTGAGATTTCAGCAAACTAGTATTTTTTTTTAAGCTTGGCAACCCCTTTCAAAAGAAAGTGTTTTTCGCCAGTCTCTGCATGGGGTTCTCCAAGAGGAAACAAACCATACAGATAGAACTTAGAACTACTTCATTTGGTCAAGTTTCATGGAGCTAGCACAAACCGTGTTTGATTTAGAGTTTCAAACACATCTAACTATATAGCAGAAAACAGAGTGAAACCTAAAAATTCAAACTGTTACTGGAAACCAATGCTTCAACCTAGAAAAAAAAATTGGGCAGCCAAGTGGGCTTAGTGAACTGATCATTACCACCAAGTATCAACAAGATTTGGTGAAAAAATGTTTGCTGTGATTTCAGCAAACTAATAGTTTTTTGGAAGCTTGGCAACCCCTTTCAAACGAAAGTTATTTCGAAGGTCTCTGCATGGGGTACTTCAAGAGGAAACAAACCATAGAGATAGAACTTAGAACTACTTCATTTGGTCAAGTTTCAAGGAGCTAGCACAAACCGTGTTTGATTTAGAATTCCAAACACAGCTATCTATGTAAGAGAAAACGAGTGAAACCTAAAAATTCAAACTGTTACAGGAAACGAATGCTTCAACCTAGAAGAATAAAAATTGGGCAGCCAAGTGGGATTAGTGAACTGATCATTACCACCAAGTATCATCAAGATTTGGTGAAAAAATGTTTGCTGAGATTTCAGCAAACTAGTAGTTTTTTGGAAGCTTGGTAACCCCTTTCAAACGAAAGTGTTTTTCGCCAGTCTCTGCATGGGGTAGTTCAAGAAAAAACAAACCATAGAGAGAGAACTTAGAACTACTTCATTTGGTCAAGTTTCAAGGAGCTAGCACAAACCGTGTTTGATTTAGAGTTTCAAACACATCTAAGTATATAGCAGAAAACAGAGTGAAAAGTAAAAATTCAAAGTGTTAGTGGAAACGAACGCTTGATCCTAGATGAGTGAAAATTGGGCAGCCAAGTGGGATTAGTGAACTGATCATTACCACCAAGTATCATCCAGATTTGGTGAATAAATGTTTGCTGAGATTTCAGCAAACTAGTAGTTTTTTGGAAGCTTGGCAACCCCTTTCAAACGAAAGTGTTTTTCTCCAGTCTCTGCATGGGGTATTTCACGAGGAAACAAACCATAGAGAGAACTTAGAACTACTTCATTTGGTCAAGTTTCAAGGAGCTAGCACAAACCGTGTTTGATTTAGAATTCCAAACACAGCTATCTATGTAAAAGAAAACAGAGTGAAACCTAAAAATTCACACTGTTACTAAAAACAAATGCTTCAACCTAGAAGAATGAAAATTCGGCAGCCAAGTGGGATTAGTGTACTGATCATTACCACCAAGTATCATCAAGATTTGGTGAAAAAATGTTTGCTGAGATTTCAGCAAACTAGTAGTTTTTTTTAAGCTTGGCAACCCCTTTCAAACGAAAGTGTTTTTCGCCAGTCTCTGCATGGGGTAGTTCAAGAGGAAACAAACCATAGAGATAGAACTTAGAACTACTTCATTTGGTCAGGTTCAAGGAGCTAGCACAAACCGTGTTTATTTAGAATTCCAAACCCAGCTATCTATGTAGGAGAAAACAGGGTGAAACCTAAAAATTCAAACTGTTACTGGAAACGAATGCTTCAACCTAGAAGAATAAAAATTGGGCAGCCAAGTGGGATTAGTGTACTGATCATTACCACCAAGTATCATCAAGATTTGGTGAAAAAATGTTTGCTGAGATTTCAGCAAACTAGTATTTTTTTTTAAGCTTGGCAACCCCTTTCAAACGAAAGTGTTTTTCGCCAGTCTCTGCATGGGGTAGTTCAAGAAAAAACAAACGATAGAGAGAGAACTTAGAACTAATTCATTTGGTCAAGTTTCAAGGAGCTAGCACAAACCGTGTTTGATTTAGAGTTTCAAACACATCTAAGTATATAGCAGAAAACAGAGTGAAACCTAAAAATTCAAACTGTTACTGGAAACGAACGCTTGATCCTAGATGAGTGAAAATTGGGCAGCCAAGTGGGATTAGTGAACTGATCATTACCACCAAGTATCATCCAGATTTGGTGAATAAATGTTTGCTGAGATTTCAGCAAACTAGTAGTTTTTTGGAAGCTTGGCAACCCCTATCAAACGAAAGTGTTTTTCGCCAGTCTCTGCATGGGGTACTTCAAGAGGAAACAAACCATACAGATAGAACTTAGAACTTCTTCATTTGGTCAAGTTTCAAGGAGCTAGCACAAACTGTGTTTGATTTAGAATTCCAAACACAGCTATCTATGTAGGAGAAAACAGAGTGAAACCTAAAAATTCAAACTGTTACTGGAAACGAATGCTTCAACCTAGAAGAATAAAAATTGGGCAGCCAAGTTGGATTAGTGTACTGATCATTACCACCAAGTATCATCAAGATTTGGTGAAAAAATATTTGCTGAGATTTCAGCAAACTAGTAGTTTTTTAGAAGCTTGGCAACCCCTTTCAAACGAAAGTGTTTTTCGCCAGTCTCTGCATGGGGTACTTCAAGAAAAAACAAACCATAGAGATAGAACTTAGAACTACTTCATTTGGTCAAGTTTCAAGGAACTAGCACAAACTGTGTTTATTTAGAATTCCAAACACAGCTATCTATGTAGACGAAAACAGAGTGAAACCTAAAAATTCAAACTGTTACTGGAAACGAATGCTTCAACCTAGAAGAATGAAAATTGGGCAGCCAAGAGCAATTAGTGAACTGATCATTACCACCAAGTATCATCCAGATTTGGTGAAAAAATGTTTGCTGAGATTTCAGCAAACTAGTAGTTTTTTGGAAGCTTGGCAACCCCTTTCAAACGAAAGTGTTTTTCGCCAGTCTCTGCATGGGGTACTTCAAGAGGAAACAAATCATAGAGATAGAACTTAGAACTACTTCATTTGGTCAAGTTTCAAGGAGCTAGTACAAACCGTGTTTGATTTAGAATTCCAAACACAGCTATCTATGTAGGAGAAAACAGAGTGAAACCTAAAAATTCAAACTGTTACTGGAAACGAATGCTTCAACCTAGAAGAATACAAATTGGGCAGCCAAGTGGGATTAGTGAACTGATCATTACCACCAAGTATCATCAAGATTTGGTGAAAAAATGTTTGCTGAGATTTCAGCAAACTAGTAATTTTTTTTTAAGCTGGCAACCCCTTTCAAACAAAAGTGTTTTTCGCCAGTCTCTGCATGGGGTCCTCCAAAAGGAAACAAACCATACAGATAGAACTTAGAACTACTTCATTTGGTCAAGTTTCATGGAGCTAGCACAAACCGTGTTTGATTTAGAGTTTCAAACACATCTAACTATATAGCAGAAAACAGAGTGAAACCTAAAAATTCAAACTGTTACTGGAAACCAATGCTTCACCCTAGAAAAAAAAATTGGGCAGAAAAGTGGGCTCAGTGAACTGATCATTACCACCAAGTATCATCAAGATTTGGTGAAAAAATGTTTGCTGAGATTTCAGCAAACTAGTATTTTTTTTTAAGCTTCGCAGCCCGTTTCAAACGAAAGGGTTTTTCGCCAGTCTCTGCATGGGGTACTACAGGAGGAAACAAACCATAGAGATAGAACTTAGAACTACTTCATTTGGTCAAGTTTCAAGGAACTAGCACAAACAGTGTTTGATTTACAGTTTCAAACACATCTAAGTATATAGCAGAAAACAGAGTGAAACCTAAAAATTCAAACTGTTACTGGAAACGAACGCTTGATCCTTGATGAGTGAAAATAGGGCAGCCAAGTGGGATTAGTGAACTGATCATTACCACCAAGTATCATCCAGATTTGGTGAATTAATGTTTGCTGAGATTTCAGCAAACTAGTAATTTTTTGGAAGCTTGGCAACCCCTTTCAAACGAAAGTGTTTTTCGCCAGTCTCTGCATGGGGTACTTCAAGAGGAAACAAATCATAGAGATAGAACTTAGAACTACTTCATTTGGTCAAGTTTCAAGGAGCTAGTACAAACGGTGTTTGATTTAGAATTCCAAACACAGCTATCTATGTAGGAGAAAACAGAGTGAAACCTAAAAATTCAAACTGTTACTGGAAACGAATGCTTCAACCTAGAAGAATACAAATTGGGCAGCCAAGTGGGATTAGTGAACTGATCATTACCACCAAGTATAATCAAGATTTGGTGAAAAAATGTTTGCTGAGATTTCAGCAAACTACTATTTTTTTTTTTAGCTTGGCAACCCCTTTCAAACAAAAGTGTTTTTCGCCAGTCTCTGCATGGGGTTCTCCAAGAGGAAACAAACCATACAGATAGAACGTAGAACTGCTTCATTTGGTCAAGTTTCATGGAGCTAGCACAAACCGTGTTTGATTTAGAGTTTCAAACACATCTAACTATATAGCAGAAAACAGAGTGAAACCTAAAAATTCAAACTGTTACTGGAAACCAATGCTTCAGCCTTAAAAAAAAAAATTGGGCAGCCAAGTGGGCTTAGTGAACTGATCATTACAACCAAGTATCATCAAGATTTGGTGAAAAAATGTTTGCTGAGATTTCAGCAAACTAGTATTTTTTTTTAAGCTTGGCAACCCGTTTCAAACGAAAGTGTTTTTCGCCAGTCTCTGCATGGGGTACTTCAAGAGGAAACAAACCATAGAGATAGAACTTAGAACTACTTCATTTGGTCAAGTTTCAAGGAGCTAGCACAAACCGTGTTTATTTAGTATTCCAAACACAGCTATCTATGTAGACGAAAACAGAGTGAAACCTAAAAATTCAAATTGTTAATGGAAACGAATGCTTCAACTTGGAAGAATCAAAATTGGGCAGCCAAGTGGGATTAGTGAACTGATCATTACCACCAAGTATCATCCAGATTTGGTGAAAAAATGTTTGCTGAGATTTCAGCAAACTAGTAGTTTTTTGGAAGCTTGGCAACCCCTTTCAAACGAAAGTGTTTTTCGCCAGTCTCTGCATGGGGTACTTCAAGAAGAAACAAACCAGAGAGATAGAACTTAGAACTACTTCATTTGGTAAAGTTTCAAAAAGCTAGCACAAACCGTGTTTGATTTAGAATTCCAAACCCAGCTATCTATGTAGGAGAAAACAGGGTGAAAACTAAAAATTCAAACTGTTACTGGAAACGAATGCTTCAACCTAGAAGAATGAAAATTGGGCAGCCAAGTGGGATTAGTGAACTGATCATTACCACCAAGTATCATCAAGATTTGGTGAAAAAATGTTTGCTGAGATTTCAGCAAATTAGTATTTTTTTTTAAGCTTGGCACCGCCTTTCAAACGAAAGTGTTTTTCGCCAGTCTCTGCATGGGGTAGTTCAAGAAAAAACAAACCATAGAGAGAGAACTTAGAACTACTTCATTTGGTCAAGTTTCAAGGAGCTAGCACAAACCGTGTTAGATTTAGAGTTTCAAACACATCTAAGTATATAGCAGAAAACAGAGTGAAACCTAAAAATTCAAACTGTTACTGGAAACGAATGCTTGATCCTAGATGAGTGAAAATTGGGCAGCCAAGTGGGATTAGTGAACTGATCATTACCACCAAGTATCATCCAGATTTGGTGAATAAATGTTTGCTGAGATTTCAGCAAACTAGTAGTTTTTTGGAAGCTTGGCAACCCCTTTCAAACGAAAGTGTTCTTCGCCAGTCTTTGCATGGGGTACTTCAAGAGGAAACAAACCATACAGATAGAACTTAGAACTACTTCATTTGGTCAAGTTTCAAGGAGCTAGCACAAACCGTGTTTGATTTAGAATTCCAAACACAGCTATCTATGTAGGAGAAAATAGAGTGAAACCTAAAAATTCAAACAGTTACTGGAAAGGAATGCTTCAACCTAGAAGAATAAAAATTGGGCAGCCAAGTGGGATTAGTGAACTGATCATTACCACCAAGTATCATCCAGATTTGGTGAAAAAATATTTGCTGAGATTTCAGCAAACTAGTAGTTTTTTGGAAGCTTGGCAACCCCTTTCAAACGAAAGTGTTTTTCGCCAGTCTCTGCATGGGGTACTTCAAGAGGAAACAAATCATAGAGATAGAACTTAGAACTACTTCATTTGATCAAGTTTCAAGGAGCTAGTACAAACCGTGTTTGATTTAGAATTCCAAACACAGCTATCTATGTAGGAGAAACAGAGTGAAACCTAAAAATTCAAACTGTTACTGGAAACAAACGCTTGATCCTAGATGAGTGAAAATTGGGCAGCCAAGTGGGATTAGTGAACTGATCATTACCACCAAGTATCATCCAGATTTGGTGAATAAATGTTTGCTGAGATTTCAGCAAACTAGTAGTTTTTTGGAAGCTTGGCAACCCCTTTCAAACGAAAGTGTTTTTCGCCAGTCTCTGCATGGGGTACTTCAAGAGGAAACAAACCATACAGAGAGAATGTAGAACTACTTCATTTGGTCAAGTTTCAAGGAGCTAGCACAAACCGTGTTTGATTTAGAATTCCAAACACAGCTATCTATGCAGGAGAAAACAGAGTGAAACCTAAAAATTCAAACTGTTACTGGAAACGAATGCTTCAACCTAGAAGAATAAAAATTGGGCAGCCAAGTTGGATTAGTGTATTGATCATTACCACCAAGTGTCATCAAGATTTGGTGAAAAAATGTTTGCTGAGATTTCAGCAAACTAGTAGTTTTTTGGAAGCTTGGCAACCCCTTTCAAACGAAAGTGTTTTTCGCCAGTCTCTGCATGGGGTACTTCAAGAGGAAACAAACCATAGAGATAGAACTTAGAACTACTTCATTTGGTCAAGTTTCAAGGAGCTAGCACAAACCGTGTTTATTTAGAATTCCAAACACAACTATATATGTAGACGAAAACAGAGTGAAACCTAAAAATTCAAACTGTTACTGGAAACGAATGCTTCAACCTAGAAGAATGAAAATTGGGCAGCCAAGTGGGATTAGTGAACTGATCATTACCACCAAGTATCATCCAGATTTGGTGAAAAAATGTTTGCTGAGATTTCAGCAAACTAGTAGTTTTTGGAAGCTTGGCAACCCCTTTCAAACTAAAGTGTTTTTCGCCAGTCTCTGCATGGGGTACTTCAAGAAGAAACAAACCATAGAGATAGAACTTAGAACTACTTCATTTGGTCAAGTTTCAAAAAGTTAGCACAAACCGTGTTTGATTTAGAATTCCAAACCCAGCTATCTATGTAGGAGAAAACAGGGTGAAACCTAAAAATTCAAACTGTTACTGGAAACGAATGCTTCAACCTAGAAGAATGAAAATTGGGCAGCCAAGTGTGATTAGTGAACTGATCATTACCACCAAGTATCATCCAGATTTGGTGAATAAATGTTTGCTGAGATTTCAGCAAACTAGTAGTTTTTTGGAAGCTTGGCAACCCCTTTCAAACGAAAGTGTTTTTCGCCAGTCTCTGCATGGGGTACTTCAAGAGGAAACAAACCATACAGATAGAACTTAGAACTACTTCATTTGGTCAAGTTTCAAGGAGCTAGCACAAACCGTGTTTGATTTAGAATTCCAAACACAGCTATGTATGCAGGAGAAAACAGAGTGAAATCTAAAAATTCAAACTGTTACTGGAAACGAATGCTTCAACCTAGAAGAATACAAATTGGGCAGCCAAGTGGGATTAGTGAACTGATCATTACCACCAAGTATCATCAAGATTTGGTGAAAAAATGTTTGCTGAGTTTTCAGTAAACTACTATTTTTTTTCAAGCTTGGCAACCCCTTTCAAACGAAAGTGTTTTTCGCCAGTCTCTGCATGGGGTTCTCCAAGAGGAAACAAACCATACAGATAGAACTTAGAACTACTTCATTTGGTCAAGTTTCATGGAGCTAGCACAAACCGTGTTTGATTTAGAGTTTCAAACACATCTAACTATATAGCAGAAAACAGAGTGAAACCTAAAAATTCAAACTGTTACTGGAAACCAATGCTTCAGCCTAGGAAAAAAAAATTGGGCAGCCAAGTTTGCTTAGTGAACTGATCATTACCACCAAGTATCATCAAGATTTGGTGAAAAAATGTATGCTGAGATTTCAGCAAACTAGTATTTTTTTTTAAGCTTGGCAACCCCTTTAAAACGAAAGTGTTTTTCGCCAGTCTCTGCATGGGGTTCTCCAAGAGGAAACAATCCATACAGACAGAACTTAGAACTACTTCATTTGGTCAAGTTTCATGGAGCTAGCACAAACCGTGTTTGATTTAGAGTTTCAAACACATCTAACTATATAGCAGAAAACAGAGTGAAACCTAATAATTCAAACTGTTACTGGAAACCAGTGCTTCAGCCTAGAATAAAAAAAATTGGGCAGCCAAGTGGGCTTAGTGAACTGATCATTACCACCAAGTATCATCAAGATTTGGTGAAAAAATGTTTGCTGAGATTTCAGCAAACTAGTATTTTTTTTAAGCTTGGGAACCCCTTTCAAACGAAAGTGTTTTTCATCAGTCTCTGCATGGGGTACTACAAGAGGAAACAAACCATAGAGATAGAACATAGAACTACTTCATTTGGTCAAGTTTCAAGGAGCTAGCACAAACCGTGTTTGATTTAGAATTCCAAACACAGCTATCTATGTAGACGAAAACAGAGTGAAACCTAAAAATTCAAACTGTTACTGGAAAGGAATGCTTCAACCTAGAAGAATGAAAATTGGGCAGCCAAGTGGGATTAGTGAACTGATCATTACCACCATGTATCATCCAGATTTGGTGAAAAAAGGTTTGCTGAGATTTCAGCAAACTAGTAGATTTTTGGAAGCTTGGCAACCCCTTTCAAACGAAAGTGTTTTTCGCCAGTCTCTGCATGGAGTACTTCAAGAAGAAACAAACCATAGAGATAGAACTTAGAACTACTTCATTTGGTCAAGTTTCAAAAAGCTAGCACAAACCGTGTTTGATTTAGAATTCCAAACACAGCTATCTATGTAGGAGAAAACAGGGTGAAACCTAAAAATTCAAACTGTTACTGGAAACGAATGCTTCAACCTAGAAGAATAAAAATTGGGCAGCCAAGTGGGATTAGTGAACTGATCATTACCACCAAGTATCATCAAGATTTGGTGAAAAAATATTTGCTGAGTTTTCAGCAAACTAGTATTTTTTTTTAAGCTTGGCAACCCCTTTCAAACGAAAGTGTTTTTCGCCAGTCTCTGCATGGGGTAGTTCAAGAAAAAACAAACAATAGAGAGAGAACTTAGAACTACTTCATTTGGTCAAGTTTCAAGGAGCTAGCACAAACCGTGTTTTATTTAGAGTTTCAAACACATCTAAGTATATAGCAGAAAACAGAGTGAAACCTAAAAATTCAAACTGTTACTGGAAACGAATGCTTGATCCCAGATGAGTGAAAACTGGGCAGCCAAGTGGGATTAGTGAACTGATCATTACCACCAAGTATCATCCAGATTTGGTGAATAAATGTTTGCTGAGATTTCAGCAAACTAGTAGTTTTTTGGAAGCTTGGCAACCCCTTTCAAACGAAAGTGTTTTTCGCCAGTCTCTGCATGGGGTACTTCAAGAGGAAACAAACCATACAGATAGAACTTAGAACTACTTCATTTGGTCAAGTTTCAAGGAGCTAGCACAAACCGTGTTTGATTTAGAATTCCAAACACAGCTATGTATGCAGGAGAAAACAGAGTGAAATCTAAAAATTCAAACTGTTACTGGAAACGAATGCTTCAACCTAGAAGAATACAAATTGGGCAGCCAAGTGGGATTAGTGAACTGATCATTACCACCAAGTATCATCAAGATTTGGTGAAAAAATGTTTGCTGAGTTTTCAGTAAACTACTATTTTTTTTCAAGCTTGGCAACCCCTTTCAAACGAAAGTGTTTTTCGCCAGTCTCTGCATGGGGTTCTCCAAGAGGAAACAAACCATACAGATAGAACTTAGAACTACTTCATTTGGTCAAGTTTCATGGAGCTAGCACAAACCGTGTTTGATTTAGAGTTTCAAACACATCTAACTATATAGCAGAAAACAGAGTGAAACCTAAAAATTCAAACTGTTACTGGAAACCAATGCTTCAGCCTAGGAAAAAAAAATTGGGCAGCCAAGTTTGCTTAGTGAACTGATCATTACCACCAAGTATCATCAAGATTTGGTGAAAAAATGTATGCTGAGATTTCAGCAAACTAGTATTTTTTTTTAAGCTTGGCAACCCCTTTAAAACGAAAGTGTTTTTCGCCAGTCTCTGCATGGGGTTCTCCAAGAGGAAACAATCCATACAGACAGAACTTAGAACTACTTCATTTGGTCAAGTTTCATGGAGCTAGCACAAACCGTGTTTGATTTAGAGTTTCAAACACATCTAACTATATAGCAGAAAACAGAGTGAAACCTAATAATTCAAACTGTTACTGGAAACCAGTGCTTCAGCCTAGAATAAAAAAAATTGGGCAGCCAAGTGGGCTTAGTGAACTGATCATTACCACCAAGTATCATCAAGATTTGGTGAAAAAATGTTTGCTGAGATTTCAGCAAACTAGTATTTTTTTTAAGCTTGGGAACCCCTTTCAAACGAAAGTGTTTTTCATCAGTCTCTGCATGGGGTACTACAAGAGGAAACAAACCATAGAGATAGAACATAGAACTACTTCATTTGGTCAAGTTTCAAGGAGCTAGCACAAACCGTGTTTGATTTAGAATTCCAAACACAGCTATCTATGTAGACGAAAACAGAGTGAAACCTAAAAATTCAAACTGTTACTGGAAAGGAATGCTTCAACCTAGAAGAATGAAAATTGGGCAGCCAAGTGGGATTAGTGAACTGATCATTACCACCATGTATCATCCAGATTTGGTGAAAAAAGGTTTGCTGAGATTTCAGCAAACTAGTAGATTTTTGGAAGCTTGGCAACCCCTTTCAAACGAAAGTGTTTTTCGCCAGTCTCTGCATGGAGTACTTCAAGAAGAAACAAACCATAGAGATAGAACTTAGAACTACTTCATTTGGTCAAGTTTCAAAAAGCTAGCACAAACCGTGTTTGATTTAGAATTCCAAACACAGCTATCTATGTAGGAGAAAACAGGGTGAAACCTAAAAATTCAAACTGTTACTGGAAACGAATGCTTCAACCTAGAAGAATAAAAATTGGGCAGCCAAGTGGGATTAGTGAACTGATCATTACCACCAAGTATCATCAAGATTTGGTGAAAAAATATTTGCTGAGTTTTCAGCAAACTAGTATTTTTTTTTAAGCTTGGCAACCCCTTTCAAACGAAAGTGTTTTTCGCCAGTCTCTGCATGGGGTAGTTCAAGAAAAAACAAACAATAGAGAGAGAACTTAGAACTACTTCATTTGGTCAAGTTTCAAGGAGCTAGCACAAACCGTGTTTTATTTAGAGTTTCAAACACATCTAAGTATATAGCAGAAAACAGAGTGAAACCTAAAAATTCAAACTGTTACTGGAAACGAATGCTTGATCCCAGATGAGTGAAAACTGGGCAGCCAAGTGGGATTAGTGAACTGATCATTACCACCAAGTATCATCCAGATTTGGTGAATAAATGTTTGCTGAGATTTCAGCAAACTAGTAGTTTTTTGGAAGCTTGGCAACCCCTTTCAAACGAAAGTGTTTTTCGCCAGTCTCTGCATGGGGTACTTCAAGAGGAAACAAACCATACAGATAGAACTTAGAACTACTTCATTTGGTCAAGTTTCAAGGAGCTAGCACAAACCGTGTTTGATTTAGAATTCCAAACACAGCTATGTATGCAGGAGAAAACAGAGTGAAATCTAAAAATTCAAACTGTTACTGGAAACGAATGCTTCAACCTAGAAGAATACAAATTGGGCAGCCAAGTGGGATTAGTGAACTGATCATTACCACCAAGTATCATCAAGATTTGGTGAAAAAATGTTTGCTGAGTTTTCAGTAAACTACTATTTTTTTTCAAGCTTGGCAACCCCTTTCAAACGAAAGTGTTTTTCGCCAGTCTCTGCATGGGGTTCTCCAAGAGGAAACAAACCATACAGATAGAACTTAGAACTACTTCATTTGGTCAAGTTTCATGGAGCTAGCACAAACCGTGTTTGATTTAGAGTTTCAAACACATCTAACTATATAGCAGAAAACAGAGTGAAACCTAAAAATTCAAACTGTTACTGGAAACCAATGCTTCAGCCTAGGAAAAAAAAATTGGGCAGCCAAGTTTGCTTAGTGAACTGATCATTACCACCAAGTATCATCAAGATTTGGTGAAAAAATGTATGCTGAGATTTCAGCAAACTAGTATTTTTTTTTAAGCTTGGCAACCCCTTTAAAACGAAAGTGTTTTTCGCCAGTCTCTGCATGGGGTTCTCCAAGAGGAAACAATCCATACAGACAGAACTTAGAACTACTTCATTTGGTCAAGTTTCATGGAGCTAGCACAAACCGTGTTTGATTTAGAGTTTCAAACACATCTAACTATATAGCAGAAAACAGAGTGAAACCTAATAATTCAAACTGTTACTGGAAACCAGTGCTTCAGCCTAGAATAAAAAAAATTGGGCAGCCAAGTGGGCTTAGTGAACTGATCATTACCACCAAGTATCATCAAGATTTGGTGAAAAAATGTTTGCTGAGATTTCAGCAAACTAGTATTTTTTTTAAGCTTGGGAACCCCTTTCAAACGAAAGTGTTTTTCATCAGTCTCTGCATGGGGTACTACAAGAGGAAACAAACCATAGAGATAGAACATAGAACTACTTCATTTGGTCAAGTTTCAAGGAGCTAGCACAAACCGTGTTTGATTTAGAATTCCAAACACAGCTATCTATGTAGACGAAAACAGAGTGAAACCTAAAAATTCAAACTGTTACTGGAAAGGAATGCTTCAACCTAGAAGAATGAAAATTGGGCAGCCAAGTGGGATTAGTGAACTGATCATTACCACCATGTATCATCCAGATTTGGTGAAAAAAGGTTTGCTGAGATTTCAGCAAACTAGTAGATTTTTGGAAGCTTGGCAACCCCTTTCAAACGAAAGTGTTTTTCGCCAGTCTCTGCATGGAGTACTTCAAGAAGAAACAAACCATAGAGATAGAACTTAGAACTACTTCATTTGGTCAAGTTTCAAAAAGCTAGCACAAACCGTGTTTGATTTAGAATTCCAAACACAGCTATCTATGTAGGAGAAAACAGGGTGAAACCTAAAAATTCAAACTGTTACTGGAAACGAATGCTTCAACCTAGAAGAATAAAAATTGGGCAGCCAAGTGGGATTAGTGAACTGATCATTACCACCAAGTATCATCAAGATTTGGTGAAAAAATATTTGCTGAGTTTTCAGCAAACTAGTATTTTTTTTTAAGCTTGGCAACCCCTTTCAAACGAAAGTGTTTTTCGCCAGTCTCTGCATGGGGTAGTTCAAGAAAAAACAAACAATAGAGAGAGAACTTAGAACTACTTCATTTGGTCAAGTTTCAAGGAGCTAGCACAAACCGTGTTTTATTTAGAGTTTCAAACACATCTAAGTATATAGCAGAAAACAGAGTGAAACCTAAAAATTCAAACTGTTACTGGAAACGAATGCTTGATCCCAGATGAGTGAAAACTGGGCAGCCAAGTGGGATTAGTGAACTGATCATTACCACCAAGTATCATCCAGATTTGGTGAATAAATGTTTGCTGAGATTTCAGCAAACTAGTAGTTTTTTGGAAGCTTGGCAACCCCTTTCAAACGAAAGTGTTTTTCGCCAGTCTCTGCATGGGGTACTTCAAGAGGAAACAAACCATACAGATAGAACTTAGAACTACTTCATTTGGTCAAGTTTCAAGGAGCTAGCACAAACCGTGTTTGATTTAGAATTCCAAACACAGCTATCTATGTAGGAGAAAACAGAGTGAAACCTAAAAATTCAAACTGTTACTGGAAACGAATGCTTCAACCTAGAAGAATAAAAATTGGGCAGCCAAGTTGGATTAGTGTACTGATCATTACCACCAAGTATCATCAAGATTTGGTGAAAAAATGTTTGCTGAGATTTCAGCAAACTAGTAGTTTTTTGGAAGCTTGGCAACCCCTTTCAAACGAAAGTGTTTTTCGCCAGTCTCTGCATGGGGTACTTCAAGAGGAAACAAACCATAGAGATAGAACTTAGAACTACTTCATTTGGTCAAGTTTCAAGGAGCTAGCACAAACCGTGTTTATTTAGAATTCCAAACACAGCTATCTATGTTGGAGAAAACAGAGTGAAACCTAAAAATTCAAACTGTTACTGGAAACGAATGCTTCAACCTAGAAGAATACAAATTGGGCAGCCAAGTGGGATTAGTGAACTGATCATTACCACCAAGTATCATCAAGATTTGGTGAAAAAATGTTTGCTGAGATTTCAGCAAACTACTATTTTTTTTTAAGCTTGGCAACCCCTTTCAGAGGAAAGTGTTTTTCGCCAGTCTCTGCATGGGGTTCTCCAAGAGGAAACAAACCATACAGATAGAACTTAGAACTACTTCATTTGGTCAAGTTTCATGGAGCTAGCACAAACCTTGTTTGATTTAGAGTTTCAAACACATCTAACTATATAGCAGAAAACAGAGTGAAACCTAAAAATTCAAACTGTTACTGGAAACCAATGCTTCAGCCTAGGAAAAAAAAAATTGGGCAGCCAAGTGGGCTTAGTGAACTGATCATTACCACCAAGTATCATCAAGATTTGGTGAAAAAATGTTTGCTGAGATTTCAGCAAACTAGTATTTTTTTTTTTAGCTTGGCAACCCCTTTCAAACGAAAGTGTTTTTCGAAAGTGTCTGCATGGGGTAGTTCAAGAAAAAACAAACCATAGAGAGAGAACTTAGAACTACTTCATTTGGTCAAGTTTCAAGGAGCTAGCACAAACCGTGTTTGATTTAGAGTTTCAAACACATCTAAGTATATAGCAGAAAACAGAGTGAAACCTAAAATTTCAAAGTGTTAGTGGAAACGAACGCTTGATCCTAGATGAGTGAAAATTGGGCAGCCAAGTGGGATTAGTGAACTGATCCTTACCACCAAGTATCATCCAGATTTGGTGAATAAATATTTGCTGAGATTTCAGCAAACTAGTAGTTTTTTGGAAGCTTGGCAACCCCTTTCAAACGAAAGTGTTTTTCGCCAGTCTCTGCATGGGGTACTTCTAGAGGAAACAAACCCTAGAGATAGAACATAGAACTACTTCATTTGGTCAAGTTTCAAGGAGCTAGCACAAACCGTGTTTACTTAGAATTCCAAACACAGCTATCTATGTAGACGAAAACAGAGTGAAACCTAAAAATTCAAACTGTTACTGGAAACGAATGCTTCAACCTAGAAGAATGAAAATTCGGCAGCCAAGTGGGATTAGTGAACTGATCCTTACCACCAAGTATCATCAAGATTTGGTGAAAAAATGTTTGCTGAGATTTCAGCAAACTAGTAGTTTTTTGGAAGCTTGGGAACCCCTTTCAAACGAAAGGGTTTTTCGCCAGTCTCTGCATGGGGTACTTCAAGAGGAAACAAATCATAGAGATAGAACTTAGAACTACTTCATTTGGTCAAGTTTCAAGGAGCTAGTACAAACTGTGTTTGATTTAGTATTCCAAACACAGCTATCTATGTAGGAGAAAACAGAGTGAAACCTAAAAATTCAAACTGTTACTGGAAACGAATGCTTCAACCTAGAAGAATAAAAATTGGGCAGCCAAGTGGGATTAGTGAACTGATCATTACCACCAAGTATGATCAAGATTTGGTGAAAAAATGTTTGCTGAGATTTCAGCAAACTAGTAGTTTTTTGGAAGCTTGGCAACCCCTTTCAAACGAAAGTGTTTTTCGCCAGTCTCTGCATGGGGTACTTCAACAGGAAACAAACCATAGAGATAGAACTTAGAACTACTTCATTTGGTCAAGTTTCAAGGAGCTAGCACAAACCGTGTTTGATTTAGAATTCCAAACACAGCTATCTATGTAAAAGAAAACAGAGTGAAACCTAAAAATTCAAACTGTTACTGGAAACGAATGCTTCAACCTAGAAGAATATAAATTGGGCAGCCAAGTTGGATTAGTGTACTGATCATTACCACCAAGTATCATCAAGATTTATTGAAAAAATGTTTGCTGAGATTTCAGCAAACTAGAGGTTTGCTGGAAGCTTGGCAACCCCTTTCAAACGAAAGTGTTTTTCGCCAGTCTCTGCATGGGGTACTTCAAGAGGAAACAAACCATAGAGATAGAACTTAGAACTACTTCATTTGGTCAAGTTTCAAGGAGCTAGCACAAACCGTGTTTATTTAGAATTCCAAACACAGCTATCTATGTAGGCGAAAACAGAGTGAAACCAAAAAATTCAAACTCTTACTGGAAACGAATGCTTCAACCTAGAAGAATGAAAATTTGGCAGCCAAGTGGGATTAGTGAACTGATCATTACCACCAAGTATCATCAAGTTTTGGTGAAAAAATGTTTGCTGAGATTTCAGCAAACTAGCAGTTTTTTGGAAGCTTGGCAACCCCTTTCAAACGAAAGTGTTTTTCGCCAGTCTCTGCATGGGGTATTTCAGGAGGAAAGAAACCATAGAGAGAGAACTTAGAACTACTTCATTTGGTCAAGTTTCAAGGAGCTAGCACAAACCGTGTTTGATTTAGAGTTTCAAACACATCTAACTATATAGCAGAAAACAGAGTGAAACCTAAAAATTCAAACTGTTACTGGAAACGAACGCTTCAACCTAGAAGAATAAAAATTGGGCAGCCAAGTGGGCTTAGTGAACTAATCATTACCACCAAGTATCATCAAGATTTGGTGAAAAAATGTTTGCTGAGATTTCAGCAAACTAGTAGTTTTTTGGAAGCTTGGCCACCCCTTTCAAATGAAAGTGTTTTTCGAGAGTCTCTGCATGGGGTACTTCAAGAGGAAACAAACCATACAGATAGAACTTAGAACTACTTCATTTGGTCAAGTTTCACGGAGCTACCACAAACCGTGTATGATTTAGAATTCCAAACACAGCTATCTATGTAGAAGAAAACAGAGTGAAACCTAAAAATTCAAACTGTTACTGGAAACGAATGCGATAACCTAGAAGAATACAAATAGGGCAGCCAAGTGGGATTAGTGAACTGATCATTACAACCAAGTATCATCAAGATTTGGTGAAAAAATGTTTACTGAGATTTCAGCAAACTAGTAGTTTTTTGGAAGCTTGGCAACCCCTTTCAAATGAAAGGGTTTTTCGCCAGTCTCTGCATGGGGTACTTCAAGAGGAAACAAACCATAGAGATAGAACTTAGAACTACTTCACTTGGTCAAGTTTCAAGGAGCTAGCACAAACCGTGTTTGATTTAGAATTCCAAACACAGCTATCTATGTAAAAGAAAACAGAGTGAAACCTAAAAATTCAAACTGTTACTGGAAACGAATGCTTCAACCTAGAAGAATAAAAATTGGGCAGCCAAGTTGGATTAGTGTACTGATCATTACCAACAAGTATCATCAAGATTTGGTGAAAAAATGTTTGCTGAGATTTCAGCAAACTAGAGGTTTGCTGGAAGCTTGGCAACCCCTTTCAAACGAAACTGTTTTTCGCCAGTCTCTGCATGGGGTACTTCAAGAGGAAACAAACCATAGAGATAGAACTTAGAACTACTTCATTTGGTCAAGTTTCAAGGAGCTAGCACAAACGGTGTTTATTTAGAATTCCAAACACAGCTATCTATGTAGGCGAAAACAGAGTGAAAACAAAAAATTCAAACTGTTACTGGAAACGAATGCTTCAACCTAGAAGAATGAAATTTGGGCAGCCAAGTGGGATTAGTGAACTGATCATTACCACCAAGTATCATCAAGATTTGGTGAAAAAATGTTTGCTGAGATTTCAGCAAACTAGTAGTTTTTTGGAAGCTTGGCAACCCCTTTCAAACGAAAGTGTTTTTCGCCAGTCTCTGCATGGGGTACTTCAAGAGGAAACAAACCATACAGATAGAACTTAGAACTTCTTCATTTGGTCAAGTTTCATGGAGCTAGCACAAACCGTGTTTGATTTAGAATTCCAAACACAGCTATCTAAGTAGGAGAAAACAGAGTGAAACCTAAAAATTCAAACTGTTACTGGAAACGAATGCTTCAACCTAGAAGAATACAAATTGGGCAGCCAAGTTGGATTAGTGAACTGATCATTACCACCAGGTATCATCAAGATTTGGTGAAAAAATGTTTGCAGAGATTTCAGCAAACTAGTAGTTTTTTGGAAGCTTGGCAACCCCTTTCAAACGAAAGTGTTTTTTGCCAGTCTCTGCATGGGGTATTTCAAGGGGAAACAAACCATAGAGAGAGAACTTAAACTACTTCATTTGGTCAAGTTTCAAGGAGCTAGCACAAACCGTGTTTGATTTAGAGTTTCAAACACATCTAACTATATAGCAGAAAAAAGAGTGAAACCTAAAAATTCAAACTGTTACTGGAAACCAATGCTTCAGCCTAGAAAAAAAAAATTGGGCAGCCAAGTGGGCTTAGTGAACTGATCATTACCACCAAGTATCATCAAGATTTGGTGAAAAAATGTTTGCTGAGATTTCAGAAAACTAGTATTTTTTTTTAAGCTTGGCAACCCCTTTCAAACGAAAGTGTTTTTCTCCAGTCTCTGCATGGGGTTCTCCAAGAGGAAACAATCCATACAGATAGAACTTAGAACTACTTCATTTGGTCAAGTTTCATGGAGCTAGCACAAACCGTGTTTGATTTAGAGTTTCAAACACATCTAACTATATAGCAGAAAACAGAGTGAAACCTAAAAATTCAAACTGTTACTGGAAACGAATGCTTCAACCTAGAAGAATAAAAATTGGGCAGCCAAGTGGGATTAGTGAACTGATCATTACCACCAAGTATCATCAAGATTTGGTGAAAAAATGTTTGCTGAGATTTCAGCAAACTAGTAGTTTTTTGGAAGCTTGGCAACCCCTTGCAAACGAAAGTGTTTTTCGCCTTTCTCTGCATGGGGTACTTCAAGAGGAAACAAACCATAGAGATTGAACTTAGAACTACTTCATTTGGTCAAGTTTCAAGGAGCTAGCACAAACCGTGTTTATTTAGAATTCCAAACACAGCTATCTATGTAGACGAAAACAGAGTGAAACCTAAAAATTCAAACTGTTACTGGAAACGAATGCTTCAACCTAGAAGAATACTAATTGGGCAGCCAAGTGGGATTAGTGAACTGATCATTACAACCAAGTATCATCAAGATTTGGTGAAAAAATGTTTGCTGAGATTTCAGCAAACTAGTAGTTTTTTGGAAGCTTGGCAACCCCTTTCAAACGAAAGGGTTTTTCGCCAGTCTCTGCATGGGGTACTTCAAGAGGAAACAAACCATAGAGATACAACTTAGAACTACTTCACTTGGTCAAGTTTCAAGGAGCTAGCACAAACCGTGTTTGATTTAGAATTCCAAACACAGCTATCTATGTAAAAGAAAACAGAGTGAAACCTAAAAATTCAAACTGTTACTGGAAACGAATGCTTCAACCTAGAAGAATAAAAATTGGGCAGCCAAGTTGGATTAGTGTACTGATCATTACCAACAAGTATCATCAAGATTTGGTGAAAAAATGTTTGCTGAGATTTCAGCAAACTAGAGGTTTGCTGGAAGCTTGGCAACCCCTTTCAAACGAAAGTGTTTTTCGCCAGTCTCTGCATGGGGTACTTCAAGAGGAAACAAACCATAGAGATAGAACTTAGAACTACTTCATTTGGTCAAGTTTCAAGGAGCTAGCACAAACGGTGTTTATTTAGAATTCCAAACACAGCTATCTATGTAGGCGAAAACAGAGTGAAACCAAAAAATTCAAACTGTTACTGGAAACGAATGCTTCAACCTAGAAGAATGAAAATTGGGCAGCCAAGTGGGATTAGTGAACTGATCATTACCACCAAGTATCATCAAGATTTGGTGAAAAAATGTTTGCTGAGATTTCAGGAAACTAGTAGTTTTTTGGAAGCTTGGCAACCCCTTTCAAACGAAAGTGTTTTTCGCCAGTCTCTGCATGGGGTACTTCAAGAGGAAACAAACCATACAGATAGAACTTAGAACTTCTTCATTTGGTCAAGTTTCATGGAGCTAGCACAAACCGTGTTTGATTTAGAATTCCAAACACAGCTATCTAAGTAGGAGAAAACAGAGTGAAACCTAAAAATTCAAACTGTTACTGGAAACGAATGCTTCAACCTAGAAGAATACAAATTGGGCAGCCAAGTTGGATTAGTGAACTGATCATTACCACCAGGTATCATCAAGATTTGGTGAAAAAATGTTTGCAGAGATTTCAGCAAACTAGTAGTTTTTTGGAAGCTTGGCAACCCCTTTCAAACGAAAGTGTTTTTTGCCAGTCTCTGCATGGGGTATTTCAAGGGGAAACAAACCATAGAGAGAGAACTTAAACTACTTCATTTGGTCAAGTTTCAAGGAGCTAGCACAAACCGTGTTTGATTTAGAGTTTCAAACACATCTAACTATATAGCAGAAAAAAGAGTGAAACCTAAAAATTCAAACTGTTACTGGAAACCAATGCTTCAGCCTAGAAAAAAAAAATTGGGCAGCCAAGTGGGCTTAGTGAACTGATCATTACCACCAAGTATCATCAAGATTTGGTGAAAAAATGTTTGCTGAGATTTCAGAAAACTAGTATTTTTTTTTAAGCTTGGCAACCCCTTTCAAACGAAAGTGTTTTTCTCCAGTCTCTGCATGGGGTTCTCCAAGAGGAAACAATCCATACAGATAGAACTTAGAACTACTTCATTTGGTCAAGTTTCATGGAGCTAGCACAAACCGTGTTTGATTTAGAGTTTCAAACACATCTAACTATATAGCAGAAAACAGAGTGAAACCTAAAAATTCAAACTGTTACTGGAAACGAATGCTTCAACCTAGAAGAATAAAAATTGGGCAGCCAAGTGGGATTAGTGAACTGATCATTACCACCAAGTATCATCAAGATTTGGTGAAAAAATGTTTGCTGAGATTTCAGCAAACTAGTAGTTTTTTGGAAGCTTGGCAACCCCTTTCAAACGAAAGTGTTTTTCGCCAGTCTCTGCATGGGGTACTTCAAGAGGAAACAAACCATACAGATAGAACTTAGAACTACTTCATTTGGTCAAGTTTCAAGGAGCTAGCACAAACCGTGTTTGATTTAGAATTCCAAACACAGCTATCTATGTAGGAGAAAATAGAGTGAAACCTAAAAATTCAAACAGTTACTGGAAAGGAATGCTTCAACCTAGAAGAATAAAAATTGGGCAGCCAAGTGGGATTAGTGAACTGATCATTACCACCAAGTATCATCCAGATTTGGTGAAAAAATATTTGCTGAGATTTCAGCAAACTAGTAGTTTTTTGGAAGCTTGGCAACCCCTTTCAAACGAAAGTGTTTTTCGCCAGTCTCTGCATGGGGTACTTCAAGAGGAAACAAATCATAGAGATAGAACTTAGAACTACTTCATTTGATCAAGTTTCAAGGAGCTAGTACAAACCGTGTTTGATTTAGAATTCCAAACACAGCTATCTATGTAGGAGAAACAGAGTGAAACCTAAAAATTCAAACTGTTACTGGAAACAAACGCTTGATCCTAGATGAGTGAAAATTGGGCAGCCAAGTGGGATTAGTGAACTGATCATTACCACCAAGTATCATCCAGATTTGGTGAATAAATGTTTGCTGAGATTTCAGCAAACTAGTAGTTTTTTGGAAGCTTGGCAACCCCTTTCAAACGAAAGTGTTTTTCGCCAGTCTCTGCATGGGGTACTTCAAGAGGAAACAAACCATACAGAGAGAATGTAGAACTACTTCATTTGGTCAAGTTTCAAGGAGCTAGCACAAACCGTGTTTGATTTAGAATTCCAAACACAGCTATCTATGCAGGAGAAAACAGAGTGAAACCTAAAAATTCAAACTGTTACTGGAAACGAATGCTTCAACCTAGAAGAATAAAAATTGGGCAGCCAAGTTGGATTAGTGTATTGATCATTACCACCAAGTGTCATCAAGATTTGGTGAAAAAATGTTTGCTGAGATTTCAGCAAACTAGTAGTTTTTTGGAAGCTTGGCAACCCCTTTCAAACGAAAGTGTTTTTCGCCAGTCTCTGCATGGGGTACTTCAAGAGGAAACAAACCATAGAGATAGAACTTAGAACTACTTCATTTGGTCAAGTTTCAAGGAGCTAGCACAAACCGTGTTTATTTAGAATTCCAAACACAACTATATATGTAGACGAAAACAGAGTGAAACCTAAAAATTCAAACTGTTACTGGAAACGAATGCTTCAACCTAGAAGAATGAAAATTGGGCAGCCAAGTGGGATTAGTGAACTGATCATTACCACCAAGTATCATCCAGATTTGGTGAAAAAATGTTTGCTGAGATTTCAACAAACTAGTAGTTTTTGGAAGCTTGGCAACCCCTTTCAAACTAAAGTGTTTTTCGCCAGTCTCTGCATGGGGTACTTCAAGAAGAAACAAACCATAGAGATAGAACTTAGAACTACTTCATTTGGTCAAGTTTCAAAAAGCTAGCACAAACCGTGTTTGATTTAGAATTCCAAACCCAGCTATCTATGTAGGAGAAAACAGGGTGAAACCTAAAAATTCAAACTGTTACTGGAAACGAATGCTTCAACCTAGAAGAATGAAAATTGGGCAGCCAAGTGTGATTAGTGAACTGATCATTACCACCAAGTATCATCCAGATTTGGTGAATAAATGTTTGCTGAGATTTCAGCAAACTAGTAGTTTTTTGGAAGCTTGGCAACCCCTTTCAAACGAAAGTGTTTTTCGCCAGTCTCTGCATGGGGTACTTCAAGAGGAAACAAACCATACAGATAGAACTTAGAACTACTTCATTTGGTCAAGTTTCAAGGAGCTAGCACAAACCGTGTTTGATTTAGAATTCCAAACACAGCTATGTATGCAGGAGAAAACAGAGTGAAATCTAAAAATTCAAACTGTTACTGGAAACGAATGCTTCAACCTAGAAGAATACAAATTGGGCAGCCAAGTGGGATTAGTGAACTGATCATTACCACCAAGTATCATCAAGATTTGGTGAAAAAATGTTTGCTGAGTTTTCAGTAAACTACTATTTTTTTTCAAGCTTGGCAACCCCTTTCAAACGAAAGTGTTTTTCGCCAGTCTCTGCATGGGGTTCTCCAAGAGGAAACAAACCATACAGATAGAACTTAGAACTACTTCATTTGGTCAAGTTTCATGGAGCTAGCACAAACCGTGTTTGATTTAGAGTTTCAAACACATCTAACTATATAGCAGAAAACAGAGTGAAACCTAAAAATTCAAACTGTTACTGGAAACCAATGCTTCAGCCTAGGAAAAAAAAATTGGGCAGCCAAGTTTGCTTAGTGAACTGATCATTACCACCAAGTATCATCAAGATTTGGTGAAAAAATGTATGCTGAGATTTCAGCAAACTAGTATTTTTTTTTAAGCTTGGCAACCCCTTTAAAACGAAAGTGTTTTTCGCCAGTCTCTGCATGGGGTTCTCCAAGAGGAAACAATCCATACAGACAGAACTTAGAACTACTTCATTTGGTCACGTTTCATGGAGCTAGCACAAACCGTGTTTGATTTAGAGTTTCAAACACATCTAACTATATAGCAGAAAACAGAGTGAAACCTAATAATTCAAACTGTTACTGGAAACCAGTGCTTCAGCCTAGAATAAAAAAAATTGGGCAGCCAAGTGGGCTTAGTGAACTGATCATTACCACCAAGTATCATCAAGATTTGGTGAAAAAATGTTTGCTGAGATTTCAGCAAACTAGTATTTTTTTTAAGCTTGGGAACCCCTTTCAAACGAAAGTGTTTTTCATCAGTCTCTGCATGGGGTACTACAAGAGGAAACAAACCATAGAGATAGAACATAGAACTACTTCATTTGGTCAAGTTTCAAGGAGCTAGCACAAACCGTGTTTGATTTAGAATTCCAAACACAGCTATCTATGTAGACGAAAACAGAGTGAAACCTAAAAATTCAAACTGTTAATGGAAAGGAATGCTTCAACCTAGAAGAATGAAAATTGGGCAGCCAAGTGGGATTAGTGAACTGATCATTACCACCATGTATCATCCAGATTTGGTGAAAAAAGGTTTGCTGAGATTTCAGCAAACTAGTAGATTTTTGGAAGCTTGGCAACCCCTTTCAAACGAAAGTGTTTTTCGCCAGTCTCTGCATGGAGTACTTCAAGAAGAAACAAACCATAGAGATAGAACTTAGAACTACTTCATTTGGTCAAGTTTCAAAAAGCTAGCACAAACCGTGTTTGATTTAGAATTCCAAACACAGCTATCTATGTAGGAGAAAACAGGGTGAAACCTAAAAATTCAAACTGTTACTGGAAACGAATGCTTCAAATTAGAAGAATAAAAATTGGGCAGCCAAGTGGGATTAGTGAACTGATCATTACCACCAAGTATCATCAAGATTTGGTGAAAAAATATTTGCTGAGTTTTCAGCAAACTAGTATTTTTTTTTAAGCTTGGCAACCCCTTTCAAACGAAAGTGTTTTTCGCCAGTCTCTGCATGGGGTAGTTCAAGAAAAAACAAACAATAGAGAGAGAACTTAGAACTACTTCATTTGGTCAAGTTTCAAGGAGCTAGCACAAACCGTGTTTTATTTAGAGTTTCAAACACATCTAAGTATATAGCAGAAAACAGAGTGAAACCTAAAAATTCAAACTGTTACTGGAAACGAATGCTTGATCCCAGATGAGTGAAAACTGGGCAGCCAAGTGGGATTAGTGAACTGATCATTACCACCAAGTATCATCCAGATTTGGTGAATAAATGTTTGCTGAGATTTCAGCAAACTAGTAGTTTTTTGGAAGCTTGGCAACCCCTTTCAAACGAAAGTGTTTTTCGCCAGTCTCTGCATGGGGTACTTCAAGAGGAAACAAACCATACAGATAGAACTTAGAACTACTTCATTTGGTCAAGTTTCAAGGAGCTAGCACAAACCGTGTTTGATTTAGAATTCCAAACACAGCTATGTATGCAGGAGAAAACAGAGTGAAATCTAAAAATTCAAACTGTTACTGGAAACGAATGATTCAACCTAGAAGAATACAAATTGGGCAGCCAAGTGGGATTAGTGAACTGATCATTACCACCAAGTATCATCAAGATTTGGTGAAAAAATGTTTGCTGAGTTTTCAGTAAACTACTATTTTTTTTCAAGCTTGGCAACCCCTTTCAAACGAAAGTGTTTTTCGCCAGTCTCTGCATGGGGTTCTCCAAGAGGAAACAAACCATACAGATAGAACTTAGAACTACTTCATTTGGTCAAGTTTCATGGAGCTAGCACAAACCGTGTTTGATTTAGAGTTTCAAACACATCTAACTATATAGCAGAAAACAGAGTGAAACCTAAAAATTCAAACTGTTACTGGAAACCAATGCTTCAGCCTAGGAAAAAAAAATTGGGCAGCCAAGTTTGCTTAGTGAACTGATCATTACCACCAAGTATCATCAAGATTTGGTGAAAAAATGTATGCTGAGATTTCAGCAAACTAGTATTTTTTTTTAAGCTTGGCAACCCCTTTAAAACGAAAGTGTTTTTCGCCAGTCTCTGCATGGGGTTCTCCAAGAGGAAACAATCCATACAGACAGAACTTAGAACTACTTCATTTGGTCAAGTTTCATGGAGCTAGCACAAACCGTGTTTGATTTAGAGTTTCAAACACATCTAACTATATAGCAGAAAACAGAGTGAAACCTAATAATTCAAACTGTTACTGGAAACCAGTGCTTCAGCCTAGAATAAAAAAAATTGGGCAGCCAAGTGGGATTAGTGAACTGATCATTATCACCAAGTATCATCCAGATTTGGTGAAAAAATATTTGCTGAGATTTCAGCAAACTAGTAGTTTTTTGGAAGCTTGGCAACCCCTTTCAAACGAAAGTGTTTTTCGCCAGTCTCTGCATGGGGTACTTCAAGAGGAAACAAATCATAGAGATAGAACTTAGAACTACTTCATTTGATCAAGTTTCAAGGAGCTAGTACAAACCGTGTTTGATTTAGAATTCCAAACACAGCTATCTATGTAGGAGAAACAGAGTGAAACCTAAAAATTCAAACTGTTACTGGAAACAAACGCTTGATCCTAGATGAGTGAAAATTGGGCAGCCAAGTGGGATTAGTGAACTGATCATTACCACCAAGTATCATCCAGATTTGGTGAATAAATGTTTGCTGAGATTTCAGCAAACTAGTAGTTTTTTGGAAGCTTGGCAACCCCTTTCAAACGAAAGTGTTTTTCGCCAGTCTCTGCATGGGGTACTTCAAGAGGAAACAAACCATACAGAGAGAATGTAGAACTACTTCATTTGGTCAAGTTTCAAGGAGCTAGCACAAACCGTGTTTGATTTAGAATTCCAAACACAGCTATCTATGCAGGAGAAAACAGAGTGAAACCTAAAAATTCAAACTGTTACTGGAAACGAATGCTTCAACCTAGAAGAATAAAAATTGGGCAGCCAAGTTGGATTAGTGTATTGATCATTACCACCAAGTGTCATCAAGATTTGGTGAAAAAATGTTTGCTGAGATTTCAGCAAACTAGTAGTTTTTTGGAAGCTTGGCAACCCCTTTCAAACGAAAGTGTTTTTCGCCAGTCTCTGCATGGGGTACTTCAAGAGGAAACAAACCATAGAGATAGAACTTAGAACTACTTCATTTGGTCAAGTTTCAAGGAGCTAGCACAAACCGTGTTTATTTAGAATTCCAAACACAACTATATATGTAGACGAAAACAGAGTGAAACCTAAAAATTCAAACTGTTACTGGAAACGAATGCTTCAACCTAGAAGAATGAAAATTGGGCAGCCAAGTGGGATTAGTGAACTGATCATTACCACCAAGTATCATCCAGATTTGGTGAAAAAATGTTTGCTGAGATTTCAACAAACTAGTAGTTTTTGGAAGCTTGGCAACCCCTTTCAAACTAAAGTGTTTTTCGCCAGTCTCTGCATGGGGTACTTCAAGAAGAAACAAACCATAGAGATAGAACTTAGAACTACTTCATTTGGTCAAGTTTCAAAAAGCTAGCACAAACCGTGTTTGATTTAGAATTCCAAACCCAGCTATCTATGTAGGAGAAAACAGGGTGAAACCTAAAAATTCAAACTGTTACTGGAAACGAATGCTTCAACCTAGAAGAATGAAAATTGGGCAGCCAAGTGTGATTAGTGAACTGATCATTACCACCAAGTATCATCCAGATTTGGTGAATAAATGTTTGCTGAGATTTCAGCAAACTAGTAGTTTTTTGGAAGCTTGGCAACCCCTTTCAAACGAAAGTGTTTTTCGCCAGTCTCTGCATGGGGTACTTCAAGAGGAAACAAACCATACAGATAGAACTTAGAACTACTTCATTTGGTCAAGTTTCAAGGAGCTAGCACAAACCGTGTTTGATTTAGAATTCCAAACACAGCTATGTATGCAGGAGAAAACAGAGTGAAATCTAAAAATTCAAACTGTTACTGGAAACGAATGATTCAACCTAGAAGAATACAAATTGGGCAGCCAAGTGGGATTAGTGAACTGATCATTACCACCAAGTATCATCAAGATTTGGTGAAAAAATGTTTGCTGAGTTTTCAGTAAACTACTATTTTTTTTCAAGCTTGGCAACCCCTTTCAAACGAAAGTGTTTTTCGCCAGTCTCTGCATGGGGTTCTCCAAGAGGAAACAAACCATACAGATAGAACTTAGAACTACTTCATTTGGTCAAGTTTCATGGAGCTAGCACAAACCGTGTTTGATTTAGAGTTTCAAACACATCTAACTATATAGCAGAAAACAGAGTGAAACCTAAAAATTCAAACTGTTACTGGAAACCAATGCTTCAGCCTAGGAAAAAAAAATTGGGCAGCCAAGTTTGCTTAGTGAACTGATCATTACCACCAAGTATCATCAAGATTTGGTGAAAAAATGTATGCTGAGATTTCAGCAAACTAGTATTTTTTTTTAAGCTTGGCAACCCCTTTAAAACGAAAGTGTTTTTCGCCAGTCTCTGCATGGGGTTCTCCAAGAGGAAACAATCCATACAGACAGAACTTAGAACTACTTCATTTGGTCAAGTTTCATGGAGCTAGCACAAACCGTGTTTGATTTAGAGTTTCAAACACATCTAACTATATAGCAGAAAACAGAGTGAAACCTAATAATTCAAACTGTTACTGGAAACCAGTGCTTCAGCCTAGAATAAAAAAAATTGGGCAGCCAAGTGGGCTTAGTGAACTGATCATTACCACCAAGTATCATCAAGATTTGGTGAAAAAATGTTTGCTGAGATTTCAGCAAACTAGTATTTTTTTTAAGCTTGGGAACCCCTTTCAAACGAAAGTGTTTTTCATCAGTCTCTGCATGGGGTACTACAAGAGGAAACAAACCATAGAGATAGAACATAGAACTACTTCATTTGGTCAAGTTTCAAGGAGCTAGCACAAACCGTGTTTGATTTAGAATTCCAAACACAGCTATCTATGTAGACGAAAACAGAGTGAAACCTAAAAATTCAAACTGTTACTGGAAAGGAATGCTTCAACCTAGAAGAATGAAAATTGGGCAGCCAAGTGGGATTAGTGAACTGATCATTACCACCATGTATCATCCAGATTTGGTGAAAAAAGGTTTGCTGAGATTTCAGCAAACTAGTAGATTTTTGGAAGCTTGGCAACCCCTTTCAAACGAAAGTGTTTTTCGCCAGTCTCTGCATGGAGTACTTCAAGAAGAAACAAACCATAGAGATAGAACTTAGAACTACTTCATTTGGTCAAGTTTCAAAAAGCTAGCACAAACCGTGTTTGATTTAGAATTCCAAACACAGCTATCTATGTAGGAGAAAACAGGGTGAAACCTAAAAATTCAAACTGTTACTGGAAACGAATGCTTCAACCTAGAAGAATAAAAATTGGGCAGCCAAGTGGGATTAGTGAACTGATCATTACCACCAAGTATCATCAAGATTTGGTGAAAAAATATTTGCTGAGTTTTCAGCAAACTAGTATTTTTTTTTTAAGCTTGGCAACCCCTTTCAAACGAAAGTGTTTTTCGCCAGTCTCTGCATGGGGTAGTTCAAGAAAAAACAAACAATAGAGAGAGAACTTAGAACTACTTCATTTGGTCAAGTTTCAAGGAGCTAGCACAAACCGTGTTTTATTTAGAGTTTCAAACACATCTAAGTATATAGCAGAAAACAGAGTGAAACCTAAAAATTCAAACTGTTACTGGAAACGAATGCTTGATCCCAGATGAGTGAAAACTGGGCAGCCAAGTGGGATTAGTGAACTGATCATTACCACCAAGTATCATCCAGATTTGGTGAATAAATGTTTGCTGAGATTTCAGCAAACTAGTAGTTTTTTGGAAGCTTGGCAACCCCTTTCAAACGAAAGTGTTTTTCGCCAGTCTCTGCATGGGGTACTTCAAGAGGAAACAAACCATACAGATAGAACTTAGAACTACTTCATTTGGTCAAGTTTCAAGGAGCTAGCACAAACCGTGTTTGATTTAGAATTCCAAACACAGCTATCTATGTAGGAGAAAACAGAGTGAAACCTAAAAATTCAAACTGTTACTGGAAACGAATGCTTCAACCTAGAAGAATAAAAATTGGGCAGCCAAGTTGGATTAGTGTACTGATCATTACCACCAAGTATCATCAAGATTTGGTGAAAAAATGTTTGCTGAGATTTCAGCAAACTAGTAGTTTTTTGGAAGCTTGGCAACCCCTTTCAAACGAAAGTGTTTTTCGCCAGTCTCTGCATGGGGTACTTCAAGAGGAAACAAACCATAGAGATAGAACTTAGAACTACTTCATTTGGTCAAGTTTCAAGGAGCTAGCACAAACCGTGTTTATTTAGAATTCCAAACACAGCTATCTATGTTGGAGAAAACAGAGTGAAACCTAAAAATTCAAACTGTTACTGGAAACGAATGCTTCAACCTAGAAGAATACAAATTGGGCAGCCAAGTGGGATTAGTGAACTGATCATTACCACCAAGTATCATCAAGATTTGGTGAAAAAATGTTTGCTGAGATTTCAGCAAACTACTATTTTTTTTAAGCTTGGCAACCCCTTTCAGAGGAAAGTGTTTTTCGCCAGTCTCTGCATGGGGTTCTCCAAGAGGAAACAAACCATACAGATAGAACTTAGAACTACTTCATTTGGTCAAGTTTCATGGAGCTAGCACAAACCTTGTTTGATTTAGAGTTTCAAACACATCTAACTATATAGCAGAAAACAGAGTGAAACCTAAAAATTCAAACTGTTACTGGAAACCAATGCTTCAGCCTAGGAAAAAAAAAATTGGGCAGCCAAGTGGGCTTAGTGAACTGATCATTACCACCAAGTATCATCAAGATTTGGTGAAAAAATGTTTGCTGAGATTTCAGCAAACTAGTATTTTTTTTTTTTAGCTTGGCAACCCCTTTCAAACGAAAGTGTTTTTCGAAAGTGTCTGCATGGGGTAGTTCAAGAAAAAACAAACCATAGAGAGAGAACTTAGAACTGCTTCATTTGGTCAAGTTTCAAGGAGCTAGCACAAACCGTGTTTGATTTAGAGTTTCAAACACATCTAAGTATATAGCAGAAAACAGAGTGAAACCTAAAATTTCAAAGTGTTAGTGGAAACGAACGCTTGATCCTAGATGAGTGAAAATTGGGCAGCCAAGTGGGATTAGTGAACTGATCCTTACCACCAAGTATCATCCAGATTTGGTGAATAAATATTTGCTGAGATTTCAGCAAACTAGTAGTTTTTTGGAAGCTTGGCAACCCCTTTCAAACGAAAGTGTTTTTCGCCAGTCTCTGCATGGGGTACTTCTAGAGGAAACAAACCCTAGAGATAGAACATAGAACTACTTCATTTGGTCAAGTTTCAAGGAGCTAGCACAAACCGTGTTTACTTAGAATTCCAAACACAGCTATCTATGTAGACGAAAACAGAGTGAAACCTAAAAATTCAAACTGTTACTGGAAACGAATGCTTCAACCTAGAAGAATGAAAATTCGGCAGCCAAGTGGGATTAGTGAACTGATCCTTACCACCAAGTATCATCAAGATTTGGTGAAAAAATGTTTGCTGAGATTTCAGCAAACTAGTAGTTTTTTGGAAGCTTGGCAACCCCTTTCAAACGAAAGGGTTTTTCGCCAGTCTCTGCATGGGGTACTTCAAGAGGAAACAAATCATAGAGATAGAACTTAGAACTACTTCATTTGGTCAAGTTTCAAGGAGCTAGTACAAACTGTGTTTGATTTAGTATTCCAAACACAGCTATCTATGTAGGAGAAAACAGAGTGAAACCTAAAAATTCAAACTGTTACTGGAAACGAATGCTTCAACCTAGAAGAATAAAAATTGGGCAGCCAAGTGGGATTAGTGAACTGATCATTACCACCAAGTATGATCAAGATTTGGTGAAAAAATGTTTGCTGAGATTTCAGCAAACTAGTAGTTTTTTGGAAGCTTGGCAACCCCTTTCAAACGAAAGTGTTTTTCGCCAGTCTCTGCATGGGGTACTTCAACAGGAAACAAACCATAGAGATAGAACTTAGAACTACTTCATTTGGTCAAGTTTCAAGGAGCTAGCACAAACCGTGTTTGATTAAGAATTCCAAACACAGCTATCTATGTAAAAGAAAACAGAGTGAAACCTAAAAATTCAAACTGTTACTGGAAACGAATGCTTCAACCTAGAAGAATATAAATTGGGCAGCCAAGTTGGATTAGTGTACTGATCATTACCACCAAGTATCATCAAGATTTATTGAAAAAATGTTTGCTGAGATTTCAGCAAACTAGAGGTTTGCTGGAAGCTTGGCAACCCCTTTCAAACGAAAGTGTTTTTCGCCAGTCTCTGCATGGGGTACTTCAAGAGGAAACAAACCATAGAGATAGAACTTAGAACTACTTCATTTGGTCAAGTTTCAAGGAGCTAGCACAAACCGTGTTTATTTAGAATTCCAAACACAGCTATCTATGTAGGCGAAAACAGAGTGAAACCAAAAAATTCAAACTCTACTGGAAACGAATGCTTCAACCTAGAAGAATGAAAATTTGGCAGCCAAGTGGGATTAGTGAACTGATCATTACCACCAAGTATCATCAAGTTTTGGTGAAAAAATGTTTGCTGAGATTTCAGCAAACTAGCAGTTTTTTGGAAGCTTGGCAACCCCTTTCAAACGAAAGTGTTTTTCGCCAGTCTCTGCATGAGGTATTTCAGGAGGAAAGAAACCATAGAGAGAGAACTTAGAACTACTTCATTTGGTCAAGTTTCAAGGAGCTAGCACAAACCGTGTTTGATTTAGAGTTTCAAACACATCTAACTATATAGCAGAAAACAGAGTGAAACCTAAAAATTCAAACTGTTACTGGAAACGAACGCTTCAACCTAGAAGAATAAAAATTGGGCAGCCAAGTGGGCTTAGTGAACTAATCATTACCACCAAGTATCATCAAGATTTGGTGAAAAAATGTTTGCTGAGATTTCAGCAAACTAGTAGTTTTTTGGAAGCTTGGCCACCCCTTTCAAATGAAAGTGTTTTTCGAGAGTCTCTGCATGGGGTACTTCAAGAGGAAACAAACCATACAGATAGAACTTAGAACTACTTCATTTGGTCAAGTTTCACGGAGCTACCACAAACCGTGTATGATTTAGAATTCCAAACACAGCTATCTATGTAGAAGAAAACAGAGTGAAACCTAAAAATTCAAACTGTTACTGGAAACGAATGCGATAACCTAGAAGAATACAAATAGGGCAGCCAAGTGGGATTAGTGAACTGATCATTACAACCAAGTATCATCAAGATTTGGTGAAAAAATGTTTACTGAGATTTCAGCAAACTAGTAGTTTTTTGGAAGCTTGGGAACCCCTTTCAAATGAAAGGGTTTTTCGCCAGTCTCTGCATGGGGTACTTCAAGAGGAAACAAACCATAGAGATAGAACTTAGAACTACTTCACTTGGTCAAGTTTCAAGGAGCTAGCACAAACCGTGTTTGATTTAGAATTCCAAACACAGCTATCTATGTAAAAGAAAACAGAGTGAAACCTAAAAATTCAAACTGTTACTGGAAATGAATGCTTCAACCTAGAAGAATAAAAATTGGGCAGCCAAGTTGGATTAGTGTACTGATCATTACCAACAAGTATCATCAAGATTTGGTGAAAAAATGTTTGCTGAGATTTCAGCAAACTAGAGGTTTGCTGGAAGCTTGGCAACCCCTTTCAAACGAAAGTGTTTTTCGCCAGTCTCTGCATGGGGTACTTCAAGAGGAAACAAACCATAGAGATAGAACTTAGAACTACTTCATTTGGTCAAGTTTCAAGGAGCTAGCACAAACGGTGTTTATTTAGAATTCCAAACACAGCTATCTATGTAGGCAAAAACAGAGTGAAACCAAAAAATTCAAACTGTTACTGGAAACGAATGCTTCAACCTAGAAGAATGAAAATTGGGCAGCCAAGTGGGATTAGTGAACTGATCATTACCACCAAGTATCATCAAGATTTGGTGAAAAATGTTTGCTGAGATTTCAGCAAACTAGTAGTTTTTTGGAAGCTTGGCAACCCCTTTCAAACGAAAGTGTTTTTCGCCAGTCTCTGCATGGGGTACTTCAAGAGGAAACAAACCATACAGATAGAACTTAGAACTTCTTCATTTGGTCAAGTTTCATGGAGCTAGCACAAACCGTGTTTGATTTAGAATTCCAAACACAGCTATCTAAGTAGGAGAAAACAGAGTGAAACCTAAAAATTCAAACTGTTACTGGAAACGAATGCTTCAACCTAGAAGAATACAAATTGGGCAGCCAAGTTGGATTAGTGAACTGATCATTACCACCAGGTATCATCAAGATTTGGTGAAAAAATGTTTGCAGAGATTTCAGCAAACTAGTAGTTTTTTGGAAGCTTGGCAACCCCTTTCAAACGAAAGTGTTTTTTGCCAGTATCTGCATGGGGTATTTCAAGGGGAAACAAACCATAGAGAGAGAACTTAAACTACTTCATTTGGTCAAGTTTCAAGGAGCTAGCACAAACCGTGTTTGATTTAGAGTTTCAAACACATCTAACTATATAGCAGAAAAAAGAGTGAAACCTAAAAATTCAAACTGTTACTGGAAACCAATGCTTCAGCCTAGAAAAAAAAAATTGGGCAGCCAAGTGGGCTTAGTGAACTGATCATTACCACCAAGTATCATCAAGATTTGGTGAAAAAATGTTTGCTGAGATTTCAGAAAACTAGTATTTTTTTTTAAGCTTGGCAACCCCTTTCAAACGAAAGTGTTTTTCTCCAGTCTCTGCATGGGGTTCTCCAAGAGGAAACAATCCATACAGATAGAACTTAGAACTACTTCATTTGGTCAAGTTTCATGGAGCTAGCACAAACCGTGTTTGATTTAGAGTTTCAAACACATCTAACTATATAGCAGAAAACAGAGTGAAACCTAAAAATTCAAACTGTTACTGGAAACGAATGCTTCAACCTAGAAGAATAAAAATTGGGCAGCCAAGTGGGATTAGTGAACTGATCATTACCACCAAGTATCATCAAGATTTGGTGAAAAAATGTTTGCTGAGATTTCAGCAAACTAGTAGTTTTTTGGAAGCTTGGCAACCCCTTGCAAACGAAAGTGTTTTTCGCCTTTCTCTGCATGGGGTACTTCAAGAGGAAACAAACCATAGAGATAGAACTTAGAACTACTTCATTTGGTCAAGTTTCAAGGAGCTAGCACAAACCGTGTTTATTTAGAATTCCAAACACAGCTATCTATGTAGACGAAAACAGAGTGAAACCTAAAAATTCAAACTGTTACTGGAAACGAATGCTTCAACCTAGAAGAATACTAATTGGGCAGCCAAGTGGGATTAGTGAACTGATCATTAGAACCAAGTATCATCAAGATTTGGTGAAAAAATGTTTGCTGAGATTTCAGCAAACTAGTAGTTTTTTGGAAGCTTGGCAACCCCTTTCAAACGAAAGGGTTTTTCGCCAGTCTCTGCATGGGGTACTTCAAGAGGAAACAAACCATAGAGATACAACTTAGAACTACTTCACTTGGTCAAGTTTCAAGGAGCTAGCACAAACCGTGTTTGATTTAGAATTCCAAACACAGCTATCTATGTAAAAGAAAACAGAGTGAAACCTAAAAATTCAAACTGTTACTGGAAACGAATGCTTCAACCTAGAAGAATAAAAATTGGGCAGCCAAGTTGGATTAGTGTACTGATCATTACCAACAAGTATCATCAAGATTTGGTGAAAAAATGTTTGCTGAGATTTCAGCAAACTAGAGGTTTGCTGGAAGCTTGGCAACCCCTTTCAAACGAAAGTGTTTTTCGCCAGTCTCTGCATGGGGTACTTCAAGAGGAAACAAACCATAGAGATAGAACTTAGAACTACTTCATTTGGTCAAGTTTCAAGGAGCTAGCACAAACGGTGTTTATTTAGAATTCCAAACACAGCTATCTATGTAGGCGAAAACAGAGTGAAACCAAAAAATTCAAACTGTTTACTGGAAACGAATGCTTCAACCTAGAAGAATGAAAATTGGGCAGCCAAGTGGGATTAGTGAACTGATCATTACCACCAAGTATCATCAAGATTTGGTGAAAAAATGTTTGCTGAGATTTCAGCAAACTAGTAGTTTTTTGGAAGCTTGGCAACCCCTTTCAAACGAAAGTGTTTTTCGCCAGTCTCTGCATGGGGTACTTCAAGAGGAAACAAACCATACAGATAGAACTTAGAACTTCTTCATTTGGTCAAGTTTCATGGAGCTAGCACAAACCGTGTTTGATTTAGAATTCCAAACACAGCTATCTAAGTAGGAGAAAACAGAGTGAAACCTAAAAATTCAAACTGTTACTGGAAACGAATGCTTCAACCTAGAAGAATACAAATTGGGCAGCCAAGTTGGATTAGTGAACTGATCATTACCACCAGGTATCATCAAGATTTGGTGAAAAAATGTTTGCAGAGATTTCAGCAAACTAGTAGTTTTTTGGAAGCTTGGCAACCCCTTTCAAACGAAAGTGTTTTTTGCCAGTCTCTGCATGGGGTATTTCAAGGGGAAACAAACCATAGAGAGAGAACTTAAACTACTTCATTTGGTCAAGTTTCAAGGAGCTAGCACAAACCGTGTTTGATTTAGAGTTTCAAACACATCTAACTATATAGCAGAAAAAAGAGTGAAACCTAAAAATTCAAACTGTTACTGGAAACCAATGCTTCAGCCTAGAAAAAAAAAATTGGGCAGCCAAGTGGGCTTAGTGAACTGATCATTACCACCAAGTATCATCAAGATTTGGTGAAAAAATGTTTGCTGAGATTTCAGAAAACTAGTATTTTTTTTTAAGCTTGGCAACCCCTTTCAAACGAAAGTGTTTTTCTCCAGTCTCTGCATGGGGTTCTCCAAGAGGAAACAATCCATACAGATAGAACTTAGAACTACTTCATTTGGTCAAGTTTCATGGAGCTAGCACAAACCGTGTTTGATTTAGAGTTTCAAACACATCTAACTATATAGCAGAAAACAGAGTGAAACCTAAAAATTCAAACTGTTACTGGAAACGAATGCTTCAACCTAGAAGAATAAAAATTGGGCAGCCAAGTGGGATTAGTGAACTGATCATTACCACCAAGTATCATCAAGATTTGGTGAAAAAATGTTTGCTGAGATTTCAGCAAACTAGTAGTTTTTTGGAAGCTTGGCAACCCCTTGCAAACGAAAGTGTTTTTCGCCTTTCTCTGCATGGGGTACTTCAAGAGGAAACAAACCATAGAGATAGAACTTAGAACTACTTCATTTGGTCAAGTTTCAAGGAGCTAGCACAAACCGTGTTTATTTAGAATTCCAAACACAGCTATCTATGTAGACGAAAACAGAGTGAAACCTAAAAATTCAAACTGTTACTGGAAACGAATGCTTCAACCTAGAAGAATACTAATTGGGCAGCCAAGTGGGATTAGTGAACTGATCATTACAACCAAGTATCATCAAGATTTGGTGAAAAAATGTTTGCTGAGATTTCAGCAAACTAGTAGTTTTTTGGAAGCTTGGCAACCCCTTTCAAACGAAAGGGTTTTTCGCCAGTCTCTGCATGGGGTACTTCAAGAGGAAACAAACCATAGAGATACAACTTAGAACTACTTCACTTGGTCAAGTTTCAAGGAGCTAGCACAAACCGTGTTTGATTTAGAATTCCAAACACAGCTATCTATGTAAAAGAAAACAGAGTGAAACCTAAAAATTCAAACTGTTACTGGAAACGAATGCTTCAACTTAGAAGAATAAAAATTGGGCAGCCAAGTTGGATTAGTGTACTGATCATTACCAACAAGTATCATCAAGTTTTGGTGAAAAAATGTTTGCTGAGATTTCAGCAAACTAGAGGTTTGCTGGAAGCTTGGCAACCCCTTTCAAACGAAAGTGTTTTTCGCCAGTCTCTGCATGGGGTACTTCAAGAGGAAACAAACCATAGAGATAGAACTTAGAACTACTTCATTTGGTCAAGTTTCAAGGAGCTAGCACAAACGGTGTTTATTTAGAATTCCAAACACAGCTATCTATGTAGGCGAAAACAGAGTGAAACCAAAAAATTCAAACTGTTACTGGAAACGAATGCTTCAACCTAGAAGAATGAAAATTGGGCAGCCAAGTGGGATTAGTGAACTGATCATTACCACCAAGTATCATCAAGATTTGGTGAAAAAATGTTTGCTGAGATTTCAGCAAACTAGTAGTTTTTTGGAAGCTTGGCAACCCCTTTCAAACGAAAGTGTTTTTCGCCAGTCTCTGCATGGGGTACTTCAAGAGGAAACAAACCATACAGATAGAACTTAGAACTTCTTCATTTGGTCAAGTTTCATGGAGCTAGCACAAACCGTGTTTGATTTAGAATTCCAAACACAGCTATCTAAGTAGGAGAAAACAGAGTGAAACCTAAAAATTCAAAACTGTTACTGGAAACGAATGCTTCAACCTAGAAGAATACAAATTGGGCAGCCAAGTTGGATTAGTGAACTGATCATTACCACCAGGTATCATCAAGATTTGGTGAAAAAATGTTTGCAGAGATTTCAGCAAACTAGTAGTTTTTTGGAAGCTTGGCAACCCCTTTCAAACGAAAGTGTTTTTTGCCAGTCTCTGCATGGGGTATTTCAAGGGGAAACAAACCATAGAGAGAGAACTTAAACTACTTCATTTGGTCAAGTTTCAAGGAGCTAGCAAAAACCGTGTTTGATTTAGAGTTTCAAACACATCTAATTATATAGCAGAAAAAAGAGTGAAACCTAAAAATTCAAACTGTTACTGGAAACCAATGCTTCAGCCTAGAAAAAAAAAATTGGGCAGCCAAGTGGGCTTAGTGAACTGATCATTACCACCAAGTATCATCAAGATTTGGTGAAAAAATGTTTGCTGAGATTTCAGAAAACTAGTATTTTTTTTTAAGCTTGGCAACCCCCTTTCAAACGAAAGTGTTTTTCTCCAGTCTCTGCATGGGGTTCTCCAAGAGGAAACAATCCATACAGATAGAACTTAGAACTACTTCATTTGGTCAAGTTTCATGGAGCTAGCACAAACCGTGTTTGATTTAGAGTTTCAAACACATCTAACTATATAGCAGAAAACAGAGTGAAACCTAAAAATTCAAACTGTTACTGGAAACGAATGCTTCAACCTAGAAGAATAAAAATTGGGCAGCCAAGTGGGATTAGTGAACTGATCATTACCACCAAGTATCATCAAGATTTGGTGAAAAAATGTTTGCTGAGATTTCAGCAAACTAGTAGTTTTTTGGAAGCTTGGCAACCCCTTGCAAACGAAAGTGTTTTTCGCCAGTCTCTGCATGGGGTACTTCAAGAGGAAACAAACCATAGAGATAGAACTTAGAACTACTTCATTTGGTCAAGTTTCAAGGAGCTAGCACAAACCGTGTTTATTTAGAATTCCAAACACAGCTATCTATGTAGACGAAAACAGAGTGAAACCTAAAAATTCAAACTGTTACTGGAAACGAATGCTTCAACCTAGAAGAATGAAAATTGGGCAGCCAAGTGGGATTAGTGAACTGATCATTACCACCAAGTATCATCAAGATTTGGTGAAAAAATGTTTGTTGAGATTTCAGCAAACTAGTAGTTTTTTGGAAGCTTGGCAACCCCTTTCAAACGAAAGTGTTTTTCGCCAGTCTCTGCATGGGGTACTTCAAGAGGAAACAAATCATAGAGATAGAACTTAGAACTACTTCATTTGGTCAAGTTTCAAGGAGCTAGTACAAACCGTGTTTGATTTAGAATTCCAA
>NW_027515789.1:0-71221 GCF_048772815.1 Callospermophilus lateralis
CCCTTCTCGGACTATTCCCTGAAGACCTCAAAAGAGAGTACTACAAGGATACTGCCACATCGATGTTCATAGCAGCACAATTCACAATAGCTAGACTGTGGAACCAACCCCGATGCCCCACAATAGATGAATGGATAAAAAAAAATGTGGCATTTATACACAATGGAGTACTATGCAGCACTAAGAAATTACAAAATCATGGAATTTGCAGGGAAATGGATGGCACTAGAGCAGATTATGCTAAGTGAAGCTAGCCAATCCCTAAAAAACAAATGCCAAATGTCTTCTTTGATATAATGAGAGCAACCAAGAACACAGCAGGGAGGAAGAACAGGAGGAAAAGATTAACATTATGCAGAGTCATGAAGTGGGAGGGAAAGGGAGAGAAAAGTGAAATTGCTTGGAAATGGAAGGAGACCCTCATTGTTATACAAAATTACGTATAAGAGTTTGTGAGGGGAATGGGAAAAAAATAAGAAGAGAAATGAATTACAGTAGATGGGGTAGAGAGAGAAAATGGGAGGGGAGGGGAGGGGGGATAGTAGAAGATAGGAAAGGTAGCAGAATACAACAGTTACTATTATGGTATTATGTAAAAATGTGGATGTGTAACCGATGTGATTCTGAAATCTTTGTAATGTTTGAATAAAAAAAAAAAATTAAAAAAAATAAATTCAACACGGTTTGTAGTAGCCCTATGAAACTTGACAAAAATAAAGGAGTTCTCAGTTTTGTTTCTATGGTTTGTTTCCTCTTCAAGTAGCCCTAGGCACAGACTGTGGAAAAGAACTTTCATTGAGAGGGGTTGCAAAGCTTCAAAGAATTAACGAGTTTCCGAAATACCAGCAAATATTTTTTCACCCAATCTTGATGATACATGGTGGTAATGATCAGTACACAAATCCCACTTGGCTCACTAAATTTTGTTCTTCTAGTTTTAAGCGTTCGTCTACAGTAGCAGTTTTTATATTTAGGTTTCCCTCTGTTCTCTACTATATAGATAGATAAATTTGGAACTCTAAATCCATCATGGATTGTAGCAATTCTTTGAAACTTGACAAAATAAAGGACTTCTCTGTTTTGTCTCTATGGTTTGTTTACTCTTCAAGTAGCCCTAGGCACAGACTGTGGAAAAGCACTTTCATTGAGAGGGATTGCAAATCTTCTAAGAAATAACGAGTTTCCGAAATACCAGCAAATATTTTTTCACCCAATCTTGATGATACTTGGTGGTAATGATCAGTACACAAATCTCACTTGGCTCAACAAATTTTGTTCTTCTAGGTTGAAGCGTTCGTCTACAGAAGCAGTTGTTATATTTAGGTTTCCCTCTGTTCTCTCCTATATCGATAGATGAATTTGGAACTCTAAATCCAACAGGGATTGTAGTAGCTCTTTGAATCTTGTCAAAATAAAGGAGTTCTCAGTTTTGTCTCTAAGATTTGTTTTGTCTTCAAGTAGCACAAAGCAGAGACTGTGGAAAAGCACTTTCATTGAGAGGGGTTTCCAAGCGTCTAAGAATTAACGAGTTTCCAAAATACCAGCAAATATTTTTTCACCCAATCTTGATGACACTTGGTGGTAATGATCAGTACAGAAATCCCACTTGGCTCACAAAATTTTGTACTACGAGGTTGCAGCGTTCGTCTACATTATCCCTATTTATATTTAGGTTTCTCTCTGTTCTCTCCTATATAGATAGATGAATTTGGAACTCTAAATACAACATGGTTTGTAGTAGCTCTTTGAAACTTGACAAAATAAAGTAGTTCTCCGTTTTGTCTCTATGGTTTGTTTCCTCTTCAAGTAGCCCTATGCAGAGACTTTGGAAAAGCACTTTCATTGAGAGGGGCTGCCAAGCTTCAAAGAATTAACGAGTTTCCAAAATACAAGCAAATATTTTTTCACCCAATCTTGATGATACTTGGTGGTAATGATCAGTACACAAATCCCACTTGGCTAACAAAATTTTGTTCTTCTAGGTTGAAGCGTTCGTCTACAGTAGCAGTTTTTATATTTAGGTTTTCCTCTGTTCTCTCCTACATAGATAGATGAATTTGGAACTCTAAATCCAACATGGTTTGTAGTAGCTCTTTGAAACTTCACAAAATAAAGGAGTTCTCAGTTTTGTCTCTATGGATTGTTTCCTCTTCAAGTAGCCCTAAGCAGAGACTGTGGAAAAGCACTTTCATTAAAGGGGTTTCCAAATTTCAAGAAACTACGAGTTTCTGAAATACCAGCAAATATTTTTTCACCCAATCTGGATGATACGTTGTGGTAATGACAAGCTCACAAATCCCACTTGGCTCACCAAATTTTGTTCTTCTATGTTGAAGCGTTCGTCTACAGTAGCAGTTTTTATTTTTTAGGTTTCATTCTGTTCTCTCCTATATTGATAGATGAATTTGGAACTCTAAATGCAACATGGTTTTGTAGTAGCTCTTGAAACTCGACAAAATAAAGGAGGTCACAGTTTTGTCTCTATGGTTTGTGTCCTCTTCAAGTAGCCATAGGCACAGACTGTGGAAAAGCAATTTCCTTGAGAGGGGTTGCCAAGCTTCAAAGAAATAACGAGTTTCCGAAATACCAGCAAATATTTTTTCACCCAAACTTGATGATACTTAGTGGTAAAGATCAGTACACAAATCCCACTTGGCTCTCCAAATTTTTTCTTCTAGGTTGAAGCGTTCGTCTACAGTAGCAGTTTATAAATTTAGGTATCTCTCTGTTCTCTCCTATATAGATAGATGAATTTGGAACTCTAAATCCAAAATTATTTGTAGTAGCTCTTTGAAACTTGACAAAATAAAGTAGTTCTCAGTTTTGTCTCTATGGTTTGTTTCCTCTTCAAGTAGCCCTAGGCACAGACTGTGTAAAAGCACTTTCATTGAGAGGGGTTGCCAAGCTTCTAAAAAATAACGAGTTTCCGAAATACCAGCAAATATTTTTTCACCCAATCTGGATGATACGTGGTGGTAATGACAAGCACACAAATCCCACTTGGCTCACCAAATTTTGTTCTTCTATGTTGAAGCGTTCGTCTACAGTAGCAGTTTTTATTTTTAGGTTTCACTCTGTTCTCTCCTATATAGATAGATGAATTTGGAACTCTAAATGCAACATGGTTTGTAGTAGCTCTTTGAAACTTGAAAAAATAAAGGAGGTCACAGTTTTGTCTCTAAGTTTGTTTCCTCTTCAAGTAGACCTAGGCGCAGACTGTGGAAAAGCACTTTCATTGAGAGGGGTTGCCAAGCTTCTAAGAAATAAGGAGATTCCGAAATACCAGCAAATATTTTTTCACCCAATCTTGATGATACTTGGTGTTATGGATCAGTACACAAATCCCACTTCGCTCACCAAATTATTTTCTTCTAGGTTGAAGCGTTCGTCTACAGTAGCAGTTTATATATTTAGGTTTCCCTCTGTTCTCTCTTATATAGATAGATGAATTTGGAACTCTAAATCCAACACGGTTTGTAGTAGCTCTTTGAAACTTGACAAAATAAAGGAGTTCTCAGTTTTGTCTCTATGGTTTGTTTCCTCTTCAAGTAGCCCCAGGCACAGACTGTGGAAAAGCATTTTCATTGAGAGGGGTTGCCAAGCTTCTAAGAATTAACGAGTTTCCAAAATACCACCAAATATTTTTTCAACCAATCTTGATGATACTTGGTGGTAATATTCAGTACACAAATCCCACTTGGCTTACGATATTTTGTTCTTCTAGGTTGAAGGGTTCGTCTACAGTAGCAGTTTTTATATTTAGGTTTTCCTCTGTTCTCTCCTACATAGATAGATGAATTTGGAACTCTAAATCCAACATGCTTCGTAGTAGCTCTTGGAAACTTGACAATATAAAGGAGTTCTTAGTTTTGTCTCTATGGTTTGTTTCCTCTTCAAATAGCCCTAGACACAGACTGTGGAAAAGCACTTTCATCGAGAGGGGTTGCCAAGCTTCTAAGATTTAAGGAGTTTCCGAAACACCAGCAAATATTTTTTCACCCAATCTTGATGATACTTGGTGGTAATGATCTGTACACAAATCCCACTTGGCTCACCAAATTTTGTTCTTCTAGTTTGAAGCGTTCGTCTACAGTAGCAGTTTTTATATTTAGGTTTTCCTCTGTTCTCTCCTACATAGATAGATGAATTTGGAACTCTAAATCCAACATGCTTCGTAGTAGCTCTTGGAAACTTGACAATATAAAGGAGTTCTTAGTTTTGTCTCTAGGTTTTGTTTCCTCTTCAAATAGCCCTAGACACAGACTGTGGAAAAGCACTTTCATCGAGAGGGGTTGCCAAGCTTCTAAGATTTAAGGAGTTTCCGAAATACCAGCAAATATTTTTCACCCAATCTTGATGATACTTGGTGGTAATGATCTGTACACAAATCCCACTAGCTCACCAAATTTTGTTCTTCTAGGTTGAAGCGTTCGTCTACAGTAGCAGTTTTTATATTTAGGTTTACCTCTGTTCTCTCCTATATAGATAGATGAATTTGAAACTCTAAATCCAAGATGGTTTGTAGTAGCTCTTTGCAACTTGTCAAAATAAAGGAGTTCTCAGTTTTGTCTCTATGGTTTGTTTCCTCTTCAAGTAGCCCTAGGCACAGACTGTGGAAAAAGCACTTTCATTTAGAGGGGTTGCCAAGCTTCTAAGAATTAAGGAGTATCCGAAATACCAGCAAATATGTTTTCACCCAATCTTGATGATACTTGGGGGTAATGATCAGTACACAAATCCCACTTGGCTCACCAAATTTTGTACTTCTAGGTTGAAGCGTTCGTCTACAGTAGCAGTTTTAATATTTAGGTTTCCCTCAGTTCTCTCAATATACATAGATGAATTTGGAACTCTAAGTCCAACTTGGATTGTAGTAATTCTTTGAAACTTGACAAAATAAAGGACTTCTCAGTTTTGTCTCGATGGTTTGTTTCCTCTTCAAGTAGTCCTAGGCACAGACTGTGGAAAAGCACTTTCATTGAGAGGGTTTGCCAGGCTTCTACGAAATAGCGAGTTTCCTAAATACCAGCAAATATTTTTTCACCCAATCTTGATGATACTTGGTGGTAATGATCAGTACACAAATCCCACTTGGCTCACCAAATTTTGTTCTTCTAGGTTGAAGCTTTCGTCTACCAGTAGCAGTTTTAATATTTAGGTTTCCCTCTGTTCTCTCCTTTATAGATAGATGAATTTGGAACTCTAAATCCAACATGGTTTGTAGTAGCTCTTTGAAACTTGACAAAATAAAGGAGTTCTCTGTTTTGTCTCTATGGTTTGTTTCCTCTTCAAGTAGCCCTAGGCACCGACTGTGGAAACCACTTTCATTGAGAGGGGTTGACAAGCTTCTAAGAATTAACGAGTTTCCGAAATAACAGCAAATATTTTTTTCACCCAATCTTGATGACACTTGGTCGTAATGATCAGTACACAAATCCCACTTGGCTCACCAAATTTTATCCTTTTAGGTTAAAGCGTTCGTCTACAGTAGCAGTTTATATTTTTAGGTTTCACTCTGTTCTCTCCTATAAAGATAGATGAATTTGGAACTCTAAATCCAACATGGTTTTGTAGTAGCTCTTGAAACTCGACAAAATAAAAGGAGGTCACAGTTTTGTCTCTATGGTTTGTTTCCTCTTCAAGTAGCCATAGTCACAGACTGTGGAAAAGCAATTTCCTTGAGAGGGGTTGCCAAGCTTCAAAGAAATAACGAGTTTCCGAAATACCAGCAAATATTTTTTCACCCAATCTTGATGATACATGGTGGTAAAGGTCAGTAAACAAAACCCACTTGGCTCTCCAAATTTTTTCTTTTAGGTTGAAGCGTTCGTCTACAGTAGCAGTTTATAAATTTAGGTTTCCCTCTGTTCTCTCCTATATAGATAGATGAATTTGGAACTCTAAATCCAACATTATTTGTAGTAGCTCTTTGAAACTTGACAAAATAAAGTAGTTCTCAGTTTTGTCTCTATGGTTTGTTTCCTCTTCAAGTAGCCCTAGGCACAGACTGTGTAAAAGCTCTTTCATTGAGAGGGGTTGCCAAGCTTCTAAAAAATAACGAGTTTCCGAAATACCAGCAAATATTTTTTCACCCAATCTGGATGATACGTGGTGGTAATGACAAGCACACAAATCCCACTTGGCTCACCAAATTTTGTTCTTCTATGTTGAAGCGTTCGTCTACAGTAGCAGTTTTTATTTTTAGGTTTCACTCTGTTCTCTCCTATATAGATAGATGAATTTGGAACACTAATTGCAACATGGTTTGTAGTAGCTCTTTGAAACTTGAAAAAATAAAGGAGGTCACAGTTTTGTCTCTAAGGTTTCTTTCCTCTTCAAGTAGACCTAGGCGCAGACTGTGGAAAAGCACTTTCATTGAGAGGGGTTGCAGAGCTTCAAAGAAATAAGGAGATTCCGAAATACCAGCAAATATTTTTCCACAAAATCTTGATGATACTTGGTGTTATGGATCAGTACACAAATCCCACTTGGCTCACCAAATTTTTTTCTTCTAGGTTGAAGCGTTCGTCTACAGTAGCAGTTTATAAATTTAGGTTTCCCTCTGTTCTCTCTTATATAGATAGATGAATTTGGAACTCTAAATCCAACATGGTTTGTAGTAGCTCTTTGAAACTTTACAAAATAAAGGAGTTCTTAGTTTTGTCTCTATGGTTTGTTTCCTCTTCAAGTAGCCCCAGGCACAGACTGTGGAAAACCATTTTCATTGAGAGGGGTTGCCAAGCTTCTAAGAATTAACGAGTTTCCAAAATACCACCAAATATTTTTTCAACCAATCTTGATAACTTTTGGTGGTAATAATCAGTACACAAATCCCACTTGGCTCACCAAATTTTGTTCTTCTAGGTTGAAGGGTTCGTCTACAGTAGCAGTTTTTATATTTAGGTTTTCTTCTGTTCTCTCCTACATAGATAGATGAATTTGAAACTCTAAATCCAACATGGTTTGTAGTAGCTCTTTGCAACTTGACAAAATAAAGGAGTTCTCAGTTTTGTCTCTATGGTTTGTTTCCTCTTCAAGTAGCCCTAGGCACAGACTGTGGAAAAGCACTTTCATTTAGAGGGGTTGCCAAGCTTCTAAGAATTAACGAGTATCCGAAATACCAGCAAATATTTTTTCACCCAATCTTGATGACACTTGGTGGTAATGATCAGTACAGAAATCCCACTTGGCTCACAAAATTTTGTACTACGAGGTTGCAGCGTTCGTCTACATTATCCCTCTTTATATTTAGGTTTCTCTCTGTTCTCTCCTATATAGATAGATTAATTTGGAACTCTAAATACAACATGGTTTGTAGTAGCTCTTTGAAACTTGACAAAATAAAGTAGTTCTCCGTTTTGTCTCTATGGTTTGTTTCCTCTTCAAGTAGCCCTATGCAGAGACTGTGGAAAAGCACTTTCATTGAGAGGGGCTGCCAAGCTTCAAAGAATTAACGAGTTTCCAAAATACAAGCAAATATTTTTTCACCCAATCTTGATGATACTTGGTGGTAATGATCAGTACACAAATCCCACTTGGCTAACAAAATTTTGTTCTTCTAGGTTGAAGCGTTCGTCTACAGTAGCAGTTTTTATATTTAGGTTTTCCTCTGTTCTCTCCTACATAGATAGATGAATTTGGAACTCTAAATCCAACATGGTTTGTAGTAGCTCTTTGAAACTTCACAAAATAAAGGAGTTCTCAGTTTTGTCTCTATGGATTGTTTCCTCTTCAAGTAGCCCTAAGCAGAGACTGTGGAAAAGCACTTTCATTAAAGGGGTTTCCAAATTTCAAGAAACTACGAGTTTCTGAAATACCAGCAAATATTTTTTCACCCAATCTGGATGATACGTTGTGGTAATGACAAGCTCACAAATCCCACTTGGCTCACCAAATTTTGTTCTTCTATGTTGAAGCGTTCGTCTACAGTAGCAGTTTTTATTTTTAGGTTTCATTCTGTTCTCTCCTATATTGATAGATGAATTTGGAACTCTAAATGCAACATGGTTTTGTAGTAGCTCTTGAAACTCGACAAAATAAAGGAGGTCACAGTTTTGTCTCTATGGTTTGTGTCCTCTTCAAGTAGCCATAGGCACAGACTGTGGAAAAGCAATTTCCTTGAGAGGGGTTGCCAAGCTTCAAAGAAATAACGAGTTTCCGAAATACCAGCAAATATTTTTTCACCCAAACTTGATGATACTTAGTGGTAAAGATCAGTACACAAATCCCACTTGGCTCTCCAAATTTTTTCTTCTAGGTTGAAGCGTTCGTCTACAGTAGCAGTTTATAAATTTAGGTTTCTCTCTGTTCTCTCCTATATAGATAGATGAATTTGGAACTCTAAATCCAAAATTATTTGTAGTAGCTCTTTGAAACTTGACAAAATAAAGTAGTTCTCAGTTTTGTCTCTATGGTTTGTTTCCTCTTCAAGTAGCCCTAGGCACAGACTGTGTAAAAGCACTTTCATTGAGAGGGGTTGCCAAGCTTCTAAAAAATAACGAGTTTCCGAAATACCAGCAAATATTTTTTCACCCAATCTGGATGATACGTGGTGGTAATGACAAGCACACAAATCCCACTTGGCTCACCAAATTTTGTTCTTCTATGTTTAAGCGTTCGTCTACAGTAGCAGTTTTTATTTTTAGGTTTCACTCTGTTCTCTCCTATATAGATAGATGAATTTGGAACTCTAAATGCAACATGGTTTGTAGTAGCTCTTTGAAACTTGAAAAAATAAAGGAGGTCACAGTTTTGTCTCTAAGGTTTGTTTCCTCTTCAAGTAGACCTAGGCGCAGACTGTGGAAAAGCACTTTCATTGAGAGGGGTTGCCAAGCTTCTAAGAAATAAGGAGATTCCGAAATACCAGCAAATATTTTTTCACCCAATCTTGATGATACTTGGTGTTATGGATCAGTACACAAATCCCACTTCGCTCACCAAATTATTTTCTTCTAGGTTGAAGCGTTCGTCTACAGTAGCAGTTTATATATTTAGGTTTCCCTCTGTTCTCTCTTATATAGATAGATGAATTTGGAACTCTAAATCCAACACGGTTTGTAGTAGCTCTTTGAAACTTGACAAAATAAAGGAGTTCTCAGTTTTGTCTCTATGGTTTGTTTCCTCTTCAAGTAGCCCCAGGCACAGACTGTGGAAAAGCATTTTCATTGAGAGGGGTTGCCAAGCTTCTAAGAATTAACGAGTTTCCAAAATACCACCAAATATTTTTTCAACCAATCTTGATGATACTTGGTGGTAATATTCAGTACACAAATCCCACTTGGCTTACGATATTTTGTTCTTCTAGGTTGAAGGGTTCGTCTACAGTAGCAGTTTTTATATTTAGGTTTTCCTCTGTTCTCTCCTACATAGATAGATGAATTTGGAACTCTAAATCCAACATGCTTCGTAGTAGCTCTTGGAAACTTGACAATATAAAGGAGTTCTTAGTTTTGTCTCTATGGTTTGTTTCCTCTTCAAATAGCCCTAGACACAGACTGTGGAAAAGCACTTTCATCGAGAGGGGTTGCCAAGCTTCTAAGATTTAAGGAGTTTCCGAAACACCAGCAAATATTTTTTCACCCAATCTTGATGATACTTGGTGGTAATGATCTGTACACAAATCCCACTTGGCTCACCAAATTTTGTTCTTCTAGTTTGAAGCGTTCGTCTACAGTAGCAGTTTTTATATTTAGGTTTTCCTCTGTTCTCTCCTACATAGATAGATGAATTTGGAACTCTAAATCCAACATGCTTCGTAGTAGCTCTTGGAAACTTGACAATATAAAGGAGTTCTTAGTTTTGTCTCTAGGTTTTGTTTCCTCTTCAAATAGCCCTAGACACAGACTGTGGAAAAGCACTTTCATCGAGAGGGGTTGCCAAGCTTCTAAGATTTAAGGAGTTTCCGAAATACCAGCAAATATTTTTTCACCCAATCTTGATGATACTTGGTGGTAATGATCTGTACACAAATCCCACTAGCTCACCAAATTTTGTTCTTCTAGGTTGAAGCGTTCGTCTACAGTAGCAGTTTTTATATTTAGGTTTACCTCTGTTCTCTCCTATATAGATAGATGAATTTGAAACTCTAAATCCAAGATGGTTTGTAGTAGCTCTTTGCAACTTGTCAAAATAAAGGAGTTCTCAGTTTTGTCTCTATGGTTTGTTTCCTCTTCAAGTAGCCCTAGGCACAGACTGTGGAAAAGCACTTTCATTTAGAGGGGTTGCCAAGCTTCTAAGAATTAAGGAGTATCCGAAATACCAGCAAATATGTTTTCACCCAATCTTGATGATACTTGGGGGTAATGATCAGTACACAAATCCCACTTGGCTCACCAAATTTTGTACTTCTAGGTTGAAGCGTTCGTCTACAGTAGCAGTTTTAATATTTAGGTTTCCCTCAGTTCTCTCAATATACATAGATGAATTTGGAACTCTAAGTCCAACTTGGATTGTAGTAATTCTTTGAAACTTGACAAAATAAAGGACTTCTCAGTTTTGTCTCGATGGTTTGTTTCCTCTTCAAGTAGTCCTAGGCACAGACTGTGGAAAAGCACTTTCATTGAGAGGGTTTGCCAGGCTTCTACGAAATAGCGAGTTTCCTAAATACCAGCAAATATTTTTTCACCCAATCTTGATGTTACTTGGTGGTAATGATCAGTACACAAATCCCACTTGGCTCACCAAATTTTGTTCTTCTAGGTTGAAGCTTTCGTCTACAGTAGCAGTTTTAATATTTAGGTTTCCCTCTGTTCTCTCCTTTATAGATAGATGAATTTGGAACTCTAAATCCAACATGGTTTGTAGTAGCTCTTTGAAACTTGACAAAATAAAGGAGTTCTCTGTTTTGTCTCTATGGTTTGTTTCCTCTTCAAGTAGCCCTAGGCACCGACTGTGGAAACCACTTTCATTGAGAGGGGTTGACAAGCTTCTAAGAATTAACGAGTTTCCGAAATAACAGCAAATATTTTTTTCACCCAATCTTGATGACACTTGGTCGTAATGATCAGTACACAAATCCCACTTGGCTCACCAAATTTTATCCTTTTAGGTTAAAGCGTTCGTCTACAGTAGCAGTTTATATTTTTAGGTTTCACTCTGTTCTCTCCTATAAAGATAGATGAATTTGGAACTCTAAATCCAACATGGTTTTGTAGTAGCTCTTGAAACTCGACAAAATAAAGGAGGTCACAGTTTTGTCTCTATGGTTTGTTTCCTCTTCAAGTAGCCATAGTCACAGACTGTGGAAAAGCAATTTCCTTGAGAGGGGTTGCCAAGCTTCAAAGAAATAACGAGTTTCCGAAATACCAGCAAATATTTTTTCACCCAATCTTGATGATACATGGTGGTAAAGGTCAGTAAACAAAACCCACTTGGCTCTCCAAATTTTTTCTTTTAGGTTGAAGCGTTCGTCTACAGTAGCAGTTTATAAATTTAGGTTTCCCTCTGTTCTCTCCTATATAGATAGATGAATTTGGAACTCTAAATCCAACATTATTTGTAGTAGCTCTTTGAAACTTGACAAAATAAAGTAGTTCTCAGTTTTGTCTCTATGGTTTGTTTCCTCTTCAAGTAGCCCTAGGCACAGACTGTGTAAAAGCTCTTTCATTGAGAGGGGTTGCCAAGCTTCTAAAAAATAACGAGTTTCCGAAATACCAGCAAATATTTTTTCACCCAATCTGGATGATACGTGGTGGTAATGACAAGCACACAAATCCCACTTGGCTCACCAAATTTTGTTCTTCTATGTTGAAGCGTTCGTCTACAGTAGCAGTTTTTATTTTTAGGTTTCACTCTGTTCTCTCCTATATAGATAGATGAATTTGGAACACTAATTGCAACATGGTTTGTAGTAGCTCTTTGAAACTTGAAAAAATAAAGGAGGTCACAGTTTTGTCTCTAAGGTTTCTTTCCTCTTCAAGTAGACCTAGGCGCAGACTGTGGAAAAGCACTTTCATTGAGAGGGGTTGCAGAGCTTCAAAGAAATAAGGAGATTCCGAAATACCAGCAAATATTTTTCCACAAAATCTTGATGATACTTGGTGTTATGGATCAGTACACAAATCCCACTTGGCTCACCAAATTTTTTTCTTCTAGGTTGAAGCGTTCGTCTACAGTAGCAGTTTATAAATTTAGGTTTCCCTCTGTTCTCTCTTATATAGATAGATGAATTTGGAACTCTAAATCCAACATGGTTTGTAGTAGCTCTTTGAAACTTTACAAAATAAAGGAGTTCTCAGTTTTGTCTCTATGGTTTGTTTCCTCTTCAAGTAGCCCCAGGCACAGACTGTGGAAAACCATTTTCATTGAGAGGGGTTGCCAAGCTTCTAAGAATTAACGAGTTTCCAAAATACCACCAAATATTTTTTCAACCAATCTTGATAACTTTTGGTGGTAATAATCAGTACACAAATCCCACTTGGCTCACCAAATTTTGTTCTTCTAGGTTGAAGGGTTCGTCTACAGTAGCAGTTTTTATATTTAGGTTTTCTTCTGTTCTCTCCTACATAGATAGATGAATTTGAAACTCTAAATCCAACATGGTTTGTAGTAGCTCTTTGCAACTTGACAAAATAAAGGAGTTCTCAGTTTTGTCTCTATGGTTTGTTTCCTCTTCAAGTAGCCCTAGGCACAGACTGTGGAAAAGCACTTTCATTTAGAGGGGTTGCCAAGCTTCTAAGAATTAACGAGTATCCGAAATACCAGCAAATATGTTTTCACCCAATCTTGATGATACTTGGTGGTAATGATCAGTACACAAATCCCACTTGGCTCACCAAATTTTGTACTTCTAAGTTGAAGCATTCGTCTACAGTAGCAGTTTTTATTTTTAGGTTTCCCTCAGTTCTCTCAATATAGATAGATGAATTTTAACTCTAAGTCCAACATGGATTGTAGTAATTCTTTGAAACTTGACAAAATAAAGGAGCTCTCAGTTTTGTCTCAATGGTTTGTTTCCTCTTCAAGTAGCCCTAGGCACAGACTGTGGAAAAGCACTTTCATTGAGAGGGGTTGCCAGGCTTCTACGAAATAGCGAGTTTCCTAAATACCAGCAAATATTTTTTCACCCAATCTTGATGATACTTGGTTGTAATGATCAGTACACAAATCCCACTTGGCTCACCAAATTTTGTTCTTCTAGGTTGAAGCTTTCGTCTACAGTAGCAGTTTTAATATTTAGGTTTCCCTCTGTTCTCTCCTTTATAGATAGATGAATTTGGAACTCTAAATCCAACATGGTTTGTAGTAGCTCTTTGAAACTTGACAAAATAAAGGAGTTCTCTGTTTTGTCTCTATGGATTGTTTCCTCTTCAAGTAGCCCTAGGCACCGACTGTGGAAACCACTTTCATTGAGAGGGGTTGACAAGCTTCTAAGAATTAACGAGTTTCCGAAATAACAGCAAATATTTTTTTCACCCAATCTTGATGACACTTGGTGGTAATGATCAGTGCACAAATCCCACTTGGCTCACCAAATTTTATCCTTTTAGGTTAAAGCGTTCGTCTACAGTAGCAGTTTATATTTTTAGGTTTCACTCTGTTCTCTCCTATATCGATAGATGAATTGGAACTCTAAATCCAACATGGTTTGTAGTAGCTCTTTGAAAATTGACAAAATAATGGAGTTCTCAGTTTTGTCTCTATGGTTTGTTGCCTCTTCAAGTAGCCCTAGGCACAGACTGTGGAAAAGCACTTTCATTGAGAGGGGTTGCCAAGCTTCTAAGAAATAACGAGTTTCCGAAATACCAGCAAATATTTTCTCACCCAATCTTGATGATACGTGGTGGTAATGAAAGGTACCAAATCTCACTTGGCTCACCAAATTTTGTTCTTCTAGGTTGAAGCGTTCTTTACAGTAGCAGTTTTTATTTTTAGGTTTCACTCTGTTCTCTCCTTTATAGATAGATGAATTCTAACTCTAAATCCAACATGGTTTCTAGTAGCTCTTTGAAACTTGACAAAATAAAGTAGTTCTCAGTTTTGTCTCTATGGCTTGTTTCCTCTTCAAGTAGCCCTAGGAACAGATTGTGAAAAAGCACTTTCATTGAGAGGGGTTGCCAAGCTTCTAAGAAATCACCAGTTTCTGAAATACCAGCAAATAATATTTGACCCAATCTTAATGATACTTGGTGGTAATGATCAGTACACATATCCCACTTGGCTCACCAAATTGTGTTCTTCTAGGTTTAAGCATTCGTCTACAGTAGCAGTTTTAATATTTAGGTATCCCCCGGTTCTCTCCTATATAGATAGATGAATTTGGAACTCTAAATCCAACATGTCTTGCAGTAGCTCTTTGAAATTTGACAAAATAAAAAGTTCTCAGTTTTGTCCCTATGGTTTGTTTCCTCTTCAAGTAGCCTTAAGCAGAGGCTGTGGAAAGGCACTTTAATTGAAAAGGGTTGCCAAGCTTTCAAGAAATTACAGTTTCCGAAATACCAGCAAATATTTTTTCACCCAATCTTGTTGATATGTGGTGGTAAATACAAGTACACAAATCCTAATTGGCTCACCAAATTTTGTTCTTCTAGGTTTAAGCGTTCGTCTACAGTAGCAGTTTTTATATTTAGGTTTCCCCCTGTACTCTCCTATATAAATAGATGAATTTGGAACTCTAAATCCAAAATGGTTTGTATTAGCACTTTGAAACTTGACAAAATAAACGAGTTCTCAGTTTTGTCTCTATGGTTTGTTTCCTCTTCTTGTAGCCCTAGGCACAGACTGTGGAAAAGCTTTTTCATTGAGAGGGGTTGCCAATCTTCTAAGAAATAACGAGTTTCCGAAATACCAGCAAATATTTTTTCACTCAATATTGATGATACACGGTGGTAATGATCAGTACACAAACCCCACTTGGCTCACCAAATTGTGTTCTTCTAGGTTGGCGTTCGTCTACCGTAGCAGTTTTTATATTTATGTTTCACTCTCTTCTATCGTATATAGATAGATGAATTTGGAACTCTTAATCCAACATGGTTTGTAGTAGCTCTTTGAAACTTGACAAAACAAAGGAGTTCTCAGTTTTGTCTCTACGGGTTTTTTCCTCTTAAAGTGGCCCTCGGAACAGACTTAAAAAAGCACTTTCATTGAGAAGGGTTGCCAAGCTTCTAAGAAATATCGAGTTTCTGAAATACCAGCAAATATTTTTTCACCCAAACTTGATGAAACTTGGTGGTAATGATCAGTACACATATCCATCTTGGCTCACCAAATCTTGTTCTTCTAGGTCTCAGCGTTCGTCTACAGTTGCAGTTTTAATATTAGGTTTCCCTCTGTTCTCTCCTATATAGATAGATGAATTTGGAACTCTAAATCCAACATGGTTTGTAGTAGCTCTTTGAAACTTGACAAAATGTAGTTCTTAGTTTTGTCTCTATTGTTTGTTTCCTCTTCAAGTAGCCCTAAGCAGAGACTGTGGAAAAGCACTTTCATTGAAAGGGGTTGCCAAGCTTCCTAGAAATTACGAGTTTCTGAAATACCAGCAAAAATTTTTTCACCCAATCTTCATGATACTTGGTGGTAATGATCGGTACACATATCCCACTTGGCTCACCAAATTGTGTTCTTCTAGGTTGAAGCGTTCGTCTACCGTAGCAGTTTTTATATTTAGGTTTCACTCTCTTCTATCCTATATAGATAGATGAATTTGGAACTCTAAATCAAACGTGGTTTGTAGTAGATCTTTGAAACTATAAAATAAGGTAGTTCTCAGTTTTGTCTCTTTGGTTTGTTTCCTCTTCACGTAGCCCAAGGCTCACACTGTGGAAAAGCACTTTCATTGAAAGGGGTTGCCAAGGGACCAAGAAATAACGAGTTTCCGAAATACCAGCAAATACTTTTTCACCCAATCTTGATGATACGTGGTGGTAATGACAAGTACACAAATCTCACTTGGCTCACCAAATTTTGTTCTTCTAGGTTTAAGCGTTCGTCTACAGTAGCTTTTTTTATATTTTGGTTTCACTCTGTTCTCTCCTATATAGATAGATGAATTTGGAACTCTAAATCCAACATGGTTTGTCGTAGCTCTTTGAAACTTGACAAAATAAAGTAGTTCTCAGTTTTGTCTCTATGGTTTTTTCCTCTTCAAGAGCCCTAGGCACAGACTGTGGAAAAGCACTTTCATTGAAAGGGGTTGCCAACTACCAAGAAATAACGAGTTTCCGAAATACCAGCAAATATTTTTTCACCCAATCTTGATGATACTTGCTGGTAAAGATCAGTACACATATGCAACTTGGCTCACCAAATTGTCTACTTCTAGGTTTAAGCGTTCCTCTACAGTAGCAGTTTTAATATTTAGGTTTCTTTCTGTTCTCTCCTATATAGATAGTTGAATTTGGAACCCTAAATCCAACATGTCCTGAAGTAGCTCTTTGAAACTTGACAAAAAAAAGTAGTTCTCAGTTTTGTCTCTATGGTTTGTTTCCTCTTCAAGTAGGCCTAAGCAGAGACTGTGGAAAAGCACTTTCAATGAAAGGGGGTGCCAAGCTTCCAAGAAATTTCGAGTTTCCGAAATACCAGCAAATATTTTTTCACACAGTCTTGATGATACGTGGTGGTAATGACAAGTACACAAATCCCACTTGGCTCACCTAATTTTGTTCTTCTAGGTTGAAGCGCTCGTCTACAGTAGCAGGTTTTATATTTAGGTTTCCCTCTGTTCTCTCCTATATAGATAGATGAATTTGGAACTCTAAATCCAACATGGTTTGTAGTAGCTCTTTGAAAGTAGACAAAATAAAGGTGTTCTCTGTTTTGTCTATATGGTGTGTTTCCTCTTAATGTAGCCCTAGGCACACACTGTGGAAAAGCACTTCCATTGAGAGGGGTTGCCAAGCTTCCAAGAAATAACGAGTTTCCGAAATACCAGCAAATATTTTTTCACCCAATCTTGATGATACTTGGTGCTAATGATTAGTACAAAAACCACACTTGGCTCACAAAATTTTGTTCTTCTAGGTTGAAGCGTTCGTCTTCTGTAGCAGTTTTTATATTTAGATTTCACTCTGTTCTCTCCTATAAAGATAGATGAATTTGGAACTCTAAATCCAACATGGTTTGTACTAGCTTTTTAAACTTGACAAAATAAAGTAGTTCTCAGTTTTGTCTCCTCTTCAAGTAGCCCTAAGCATAGACTGTGGAAATGCACTTTCATTGAATGGGGTTGCCAAGCTTCCAAGAAATTACGAGTTTCCGAAATACCAGCAAATATTTTTTCACCCAATCTTGATGAATCGTGATGGTAATGACAAGTACACAAATCTCACTTGGCTCACCAAATTTTGTTCTTCTAGGTTGAAGCGTTCGTCTACAGTAGCAGTTTTTATAAATAGGTTCCATGCTGTTCTCTCTTTTATAGATAGATGGATTGGGAACTCTAAATCCAACATGGTTTGTAGTAGCTCTTTGAAATTGACAAAATAATGTAGTTCTCAATTTTGTCTCTATGGTTTGTTACCTCTTCAAATAGCCCTAGCCACAGATTGTGGAAAAACACTTTCATTGAAAGGGGTTTCAAATCTACCAAGAAATAAAGAGTTTCCGAAAAACCAGCAAATATTTTTTACCCAAATTGATGATACGTGGTGGTAATGACAAGTACACAAATCTCACTTGGCTCTCCAAATTTTGTTCTTCTAGGTTGAAGCGTTCGTCTACAGTAGCAGTTTTTATATTTAGGTTTCCCTCTGTTCTCTCCTATATAGATATATGAATTTGGAACTCTAAATCCAACATGGTTTGTAGTAGCTCTTTGAAACTTGACAAAATAAAGTAGTTCTCAGTTTTGTCTCTATGGTTTGTTACCTCTTCAAGTAGCCCTAGGCACAGACTGTGGAAAAGCACTTTCATTGAAAGGGGTTGCAAATCTACCAAGAAATAACGAGTTTCTGAAAAACCAGCAAATATTTCTTCACCCAATCTTGATGATACTTGGTGGTAATGATCAGTACACAAACCCCACTTGGCTCACCAAATTTTGTTCTTCTAGGTTGAAGCGTTCGTCTACAGTAGCAGTTTTTATATTTAGGTTTCACTCTGTTCTCTCCTATATAGATTGATCAATTTGGAACTCTAAATCCAACATGGTTTGTAGTAGCTCTTTGAAACTTGACAAAATAAAGGAGTTCTCAGTTTTGTCTCTATGGTTTGTTTCCTCATCAAGTAGCCCTAGGCACAGACTGTGGAAAAGCAATTTCATTAAAAGGGGTTGCCAAGCTTCCAAGAAATAACGAGTTTCCGAAATACCAGCAAATATTTTTTCACCCAACCTTGATAATACATGGTGGTAATGACCGGTACACAAATCCCACTTGACTCACCAAATTTTGTCTTTAAGTTTGAAGCGTTCGTTTGCAGTAGCATTTTATATTTTAAGTTTCGCTCTGTTCTGTCCCATATAGATAGATGAATTTGGAACTCTAATTCCAACATGGTTTTTAGTAGCTCTTTGAATCTTGAGAAAAAAATGTAGTTCTCAGATTTGTCTCTATGATTTGTTACCTCTTCAAGTAGCCCTAAGCAGAGACTGTGGAAAAGCACTTTCATTGAAAGATGTTGCCAAGCGTCCAAGAAATTACGAGTTTCCGAAATACCAGCAAATATTTTTTCACCCAATCTTGATGAAACGTGGTGGTAATGAGAAGTACACAAATCTCACTTGGCTCACCAAATTTTGTTCTTCTTGGTTGAAGCGTTCGTCTATAGTAGCCGTTTTTATAAATAGGTTCCATGCTGTTCTCTCTTATATAGATAGATGAATTTGGAACTCTAAATCCAACATGGTTTGTAGTAGCTCTTTGAAATTGACAAAATAAAGTAGTTCTCAGTTTTGTCTCTATGGTTTTTTACCTCTTCAAGTAGCCCTAGGTACAGACTGTGGAAAAGGACTTTCATTGAAAGGGGTTGCAAATCTACCAAGAAATAACGAGTTTCCGAAATACCAGCAAATATTTTTTACCCAATCTTGATGATACGTGGTGGTAATGACAAGTACACAAACCTCACTTGGCTATCCAAGTTTTGTTATTCTAGGTTGAAGCGTTCGTCTACAGTAGCAGGTTATATATTTAGGTTTCCCTCTGTTCTCTCCTATATAGATAGATGAATTTGGAACTCTAAATCCAACATGGTTTGTATTAGCTCTTTGAAACTTGACAAAAAAAAGTAGTTCTCAGTTTTGTCTCTATGGTTTGTTTTCTCTTCAAGTAGCCTTAGGCACAGACTGTGGAAAAGCACTTTAAATGAGAGGGGTTGAAAGCTTCTAAGAAATAAAGACTTTCCGAAAAACCAGCAAATATTTCTTCACCCAATCTTGATGATACTTGGTGGTAATGATCAGTACACAAACCCCACTTGGCTCACCAAATTTTGTTCTTCTAGGTTGAAGCGTTCTTCTACAGTAGCAGTTTTTATATTTAGGTTTCACTCTGTTCTCTCCTATATAGATAGATAAATTTGGAACTCTAAATCCAACATGGTTTGTAGTAGCTCTTTGAAACTTGACAAAATACTCAGTTTTGTCTCTATGGTTTGTTTCCTCATCAAGTAGCCCTAGGCACAGACTGTGGAAAAGCAATTTCATTGAAAGGGGTTGCCAAGCTTCCAAGAAATAACGAGTTTCCGAAATACCAGCAAATATTTTTTCACCCAACCTTGATAATACATGGTGGTAATGACCGGTACACAAATCCCACTTGACTCACCAAATTTTGTCTTTAAGTTTGAAGCGTTCGTTTGCAGTAGCATTTTATATTTTTAGGTTTCACTCTGTTCTGTCCCATATAGATAGATGAATTTGGAACTCTAATTCCAATGTGGTTTTTAGTAGCTCTTTGAATCTTGAGAAAAAAATGTAGTTCTCAGATTTGTCTCTATGATTTATTTCCTCTTCAAGTAGCCCTAAGCAGAGACTGTGGAAAAAGCACTTTCATTCAAAGCTGTTGCCAAGCGTCCAATAAATTACGATTTTCCGAAATACCAGCAAATATTTTTTCACCCAATCTTGATGAAACGTGGTGGTAATGACAAGTACACAAATCTCACTTGGCTCACCAAATTTTGTTCTTCTAGGTTGAAGCGTTCGTCCTCAGTAGCAGTTTTTATTAATAGGTTCCATGCTGTTCTCTCTTATATAGATAGATGAATTTGGAACTCTAAATCCAACATAGTTTGTAGTAGCTCTTTGAAATTGACAAAATAAAGTAGTTCTCAGTTTTGTATCTATGGTTTGTTTCCTCTTGAAGTAGCCCTAGGCACAGACTGTGGAAAAGCACTTTCATTGAAAGGGGTTGCAAATCTACCAAGAAATAATGAGTTTCCGAAATACCAGCAAATATTTTTTACCCAATCTTGATGATACGAGGTGGTAATGACAAGTACACAAATCTCACTTGGCTCACCAAATTTTGTTCTTCTAGGTTGAAGCGTTCTTTTACAGTAGCAGTTTTTATTTTTAGGTTTCACTCTGTTCTCTCCTTTATAGATAGATGAATTTGGAACTCTAAATCCAACATGGTTTCTAGTAGCTCTTTGAAACTTGACAAAATAAAGGAGTTCTCAGTTTTGTCTCCATGGCTTGTTTCCTCTTCAAGTAGACCTTGGCACAGACTGTGGAAAAGCACTATCATTGAGAGGGGTTGCCAAGCTTTTAAGAAATAACCTGATTCTGAAATACTAGCAAATAATTTTTCACCCAATCTTGATGATACTTCGTGGGAATGATCAGTACACAAGTCCCACTTTGCTCACCAAATTGTGTTCTTCTAGCTTTAAGCATTCGTCTACAGTAGCAGTTTCTATAGTTAGGTTTCACTCTGTTCTCTCCTATATAGATAGATGAATTTGGAACTCTGAATCCAACATGGTTTGTAGTAGATCTTTGAAACTTGACAAAATAAAGTAGTTCTAAATATTGTCACTATGTTTTGTTTCCTCTTCAAGTAGCCCTAGGCACAGACTGTGAAAAGCACTTACATTGAAGGGGTTGCCAAGCTTCCAAGAAATTACCAGTTTCCGAAATACCAGCAAATGTTTTTTCACCCAATCTTGATTGTACTTGGTGGTAATGATCGGTACACAAATCCCACTTGGCTCACCAAATTTTGTTCTTCTAGTTTGAAGCGTTCGTTTACAGTAGCATTTTATATTTTTATGTTTCCCTCTGTTCTCTCCTATATAGATAGATGAATTTGGAACTCTAAATCCAACATGGTTTCTAGTAGCTCTTTGAAACTTGACAAAATAAAGGAGTTCTCAGTTTTGTCTCTATAGCTTGTTTCCTTTTCAAGTAACCCTAGGCACAGATTTAGGAAAAGCAGTTTCATTGAAAGGGGTTGCCAAGCTTCTAAGAAATAACTCGTTCTGAAATACCTGCAAATATTTTTTCACCCAATCTTGATGATACTTGGTGGTAAGTATCAGTACACAAATCACACTTGGCTCACCAAATTGTGTTCTTCTAGGTTTAAGCGTTCATCTACAGTAGCAGTTTTAATATTTAGGTTTCCCTCTGTTCTCTCCTATATAGATAGATGAATTTGGAACCCTAAAACCAACGTGGTTTCTAGTAGTTCTTTGAAACTTGCCCAAGAATAGTAGTTCTCAGTTTTGTTTCTATGATTTGTTTCCTCTTCAAGTAGCCCTAGGTACAGACTGTGGAAAAGCACTTTCATTGAGAGGGGTTGCCAAGCTTTTAAGAAATAACAACTTTCTGAAATACTAGCAAATAATTTTTCACCCAATCTTGATGATACTTGGTGGGAATGATTAGTACACAAATCCCACTTGGCTCACCAAATTGTGTTCTTCTAGGTTTAAGTGTTCGTCTACAGTAGCAGTTTTTATAGTTAGGATTCACTCTGTTCTCTCCTATATAGATAGATGAATTTGGAACTTAAATCCAACATGGTTTGTAGTAGCTCTTTGAAACTTGACAAAATAAAGTAGTTCTCAATATTGTCTCTATGGTTTGTTTCCTCTTCAAGTAGCCCTAGGCACAGACTGTGGAAAAGAACTTTAATTGAAGGGGTTGCCAAGCTTCCAAGAAATTACCAGTTTCTGAAATACCAGCAAATGTTTTTTCACCCAATCTTGATGGTACTTGGTGGTAATGATCGGTACACCAATCCCACCTGGCTCACCAAATTTTGATCTTCTAGTTTGAAGCGTTCGATTACAGTAGCATTTTATATTTTTATGTTTCCCTCTGTTCTCTCCTATATAGATAGATGAAATTGGAACTCTAAATCCAACATGGTTTGTAGTAGCTCTTTGAAACTTGACAAAATAAAGCAGTTCTCAGTTTTGTCTCTATGGCTTGTTTCCTCTTCAAGTAGCCCTAAGCAGAGACTGTGGAAAAGCACTTTCATTGCGAGGGGTTGCCAAGCATCTAAGAAATAAGGATTTCTGAAATACCAGCAAATATTTTTGCACCAATCTTCATGATACGTAGTGGTAATGACAAGTACATAAATGCCACTTGGCTCACCTAATTTTGTTCTTCTAGGTTGAAGCGTTCGTCTACAGTAGCAGTTTTTATATTTAGATTTCCATCTGTTCTCTCCTATATAGATAGATGAATTTGGAACTCTAAATCCAACATGGTTTGTAGTAGCTCTTTGAAACTTGACAAAATAAAGTAGTTCTCAGTTTTTTCTCTATGGTTTGTTTCCTCTTCAAGTAGCCCTAGGCACAGAATGTGAAAAAGCACTTTCATTGAAAGGGGTTGCCAAGCTTCCAAGAAATTACCAGTTTCCGAAAAACCAGCATATATTTTTTCACCCAATTTTGATGGTACTTGGTGGTAATGATCAGTACACAAATCCCACTTGGCTCACCAAATTCTGTTCTTCTAGGTTTAAGCATTCGTCTACAGTAGCAGTTTTATATTTAGGTTTCACTCTGTTCTCTCCTATATAGATAGATGAATTTGGAACTCTAAATCCAACATGGTTTGTAGTAGCTCTTTGAAACTTGAAAAAATAAAGTAGTTCTCAGTTTTTTCTCTATGGTTTGTTTCCTCTTAAGTAGCCCTAAGCCGAGACTGTGGAAAAGCATTTTCATTGAAAGGGGTTGGCAAGCGTCCAAGAAATTATGAGATTTTGAAATACCAGCAAATATTTTTTCACCCAATCTTGATGATACTTGGTGGTAATGATCAGTACACAAATCCCACTTGTCTCAAACAATTTTGTTCTTCTAGGTTTAAGCGTTCCTCTACAGTAGCAGTTTTTATATTTATGTTTCCCTCTGTTCTCTCCTATATAGATAGATGAATTTGGAACTCTAAATCCAACATGGTTTGTAGTAGCTCTTTGAAACTTGACAAAATAAAGGAGTTCTCCGTTTTGTCTCTATGGTTTGTTTCTTCCTCAAGTAAGCCTAGGCACAGACTGTGGAAAAGCAATTTCATTGAAAGGGATTGCCAAGCGACCAAGAAATAACGAGTTTCCGAAATAGCAGCAAATATTATTTCACCCAATCTTGATGATACTTGGTGGTAATGATTGGTTCACAAATCTCACTTGACTCACCAAATTTTGTTCTTGTAATCTGAAGCATTCGTTTGCAGTAGCAGTTTTTATTTTTAGGTTTCACTCTGTTCTCTCCTATATAGATAGATGAATTTGGAACTCTAAATCCAACATGGTTTTTAGTAGCTCTTTGAATCTTGAGAAAAAATAGTAGTTCTCAGATTTGTCTCTATGATTTGTTTCCTTTTCAAGTAGCCCTAAGCAGAGACTGTGGAAAAGCACTTTCATTGAAAGGGGTTGCCAAGCTTCCAAGAAATTACGAGTTTCAGATATACCAGCAAATATTTTTTAACCCAATCTTGATGATACGTGGTCGTAATGACAAGTACACAAATCTCACTTGGCTCACCAAATTTTGTTCTTCTAGTTTGAAGCATCGTTTACAGTAGCAGTTTTTATTTTTAGGTATCACTCTGTTCTCTCCTATGTATATATAGATGAATATGGAACTCTAAATCCAACATGGTTTCTAGTAGCTCTTTGAAACTTGACAAAATAAAGGAGTTCTCAGTTTTGTCTGTATGGCTTGTTTCCTCTTCAAGTAGCCCTAGGCACAGACTGTGGAAAAGCACTTTCATTGAAAGGGGTTGCCAAGCTTCCAAGAAATCACAATTTCCGAAATACCAGCAAATATTTTTTCACCCAATCTTGATGGTACTTGGTGGTAATGATCAGTACACAGACCCCACGTGGCTCAACACATTTTGTTCTTGTAGGTTTAAGCGTTCGTCTACAGTAGTAGTTTATATATTTAGGTTTCACTCTGTTCTCTCCTATATAGATAGATGAATTTGGAACTTTAAATCCAACATGGTTTGTAGTACCTCTTTGAAACTTGACAAAATAACGGAGTTCTCAGTTTTGTCTCTATGGTTTGTTTCCTGTTCAAGTAATCCTTGGCACAGACTGTGGAAAAGCAGTTTCTTTGAGAGGGGTTGCCAAGCTTCTAAGATATAACGAGTTTCCAAAATACCAGCAAATATTTTTTCACCCAATCTTGATGATACTTGGAGGTAATGATCAGTACACAAATCCCACTTGGCTCACCAAATTTGGTTCTACTAGGTTGAAGCGTTAGTCTACAGTATCATTTTTTATATTTAGGTTTCACTCTGTTCTCTCCTATATAGATAGATGAATTTAGAACTCTAAATCCAGCATGGTTTGTAGTAGTTCTTTGAAACTTGACAGAATAAATTAGTTCTCAGTTTTGTCTCTATGGTTTGTTTTCTCTTCAAGTACCCCTAAGCAGGGACTGTGGAAAAGCACTTTCATTGAAAAAGGTTGCCAACCTTCAAAGAAATTACGAGTTTCTGAAATACTGGCAAATATTTTTTCACCCAATCTTGATGATACATGGTGCTAATGACAAGTACACGCATCCCACGTGGCTCACCAAATTTTGTTCTTCTAGGTTGAAGCATTCGTTTACAGTAGCAGTTTATATTTTTAAATTTCCCTCTGTTCTCTCCTATATAGATAGATGAATTTGGAACTCTAAATCCAACATGACTCGTAGGAGCTCTTTGAAACTTGACAAAATAAAGGAGTTCTCAGTTTTGTTTCTACGGTTTGTTTCCTCTTCCAGTAGCCCTAGGCACAGACTGTGGAAAGCACTTTCATTGAGAGGGGTTCCTAAGCTTCTCAAAATTAACGAGTTTCCGAAATACCAGCAAATATTTTTTTTCAATCAATCTTGATGATACTTGGTGGTAATGATCATTACAAAAATCCCACTTGGCTCACCAAATTTTGTTCTTCTAGGTTGAAGCGTTCGTCTACAGTAGCAGTTTTTATATTTAGGTTTCCCTATGTTCTCTCCTATATAGATAGATGAATTTGGAACTCTAAATCCAACATGGTTTGTAGTAGCTCTTTGAAACTTGACAAAATAAAGGATTTCTCAATTTTGTCTCTATGGTTTGTTTCCTCTTCAACTAGCCCTTGGCACAGACTGTGGAAAAGCACTTTCATTGAGAGGGTTGCCAAGCTTCTCAGAATTAACGATTTTCCGAAATACCAGCAAATATTTTTTCACCCAATCTTGATGATACTTGGTGATAATGATCAGAACACAAATCCCACTTGTCTCACCAAATTTTGTTCTACTATTTTGAAGCGTTCGTCTACAGTATCTGTTTTTATATTTAGGTTTCACTCTGTTCTCTCCTATATAGATAGATGAATTTGGAACTCTAAATCCAACATGGTTTGTAGTAGCTCTTTGAAACTTGACAAAATAAAGTAGTTCTCAGTTTTGTCTCTATAGTTTGTTTCCTCTTCATGCAGCCCTAAGCAGAGACTGTGGAAAAGCACTTTCATTGAAAGGGTTTGCCAAGCTTCCAAGAAATTACGAGTTTCTGAAATACCAGAAAATATTTTTTCACCCAATCTTGATGATACGTGGTCGTAATGACAAGTACACAAATCCCACTTGGCTCACCAAATTTTGTTCTTCTAGGTTGAAGCATTCGTTTACAGTAGCAGTTTTTATATTTAGGTTTCACTCTGTTGTCTCCTATATAGATAGATGAATATGGAACTCTAAATCCAACATGGTATGTAGTAGCTCTTTAAAATTTGACAAAATAAATGAGTTCTCAATTTTGTCTCTATGGTTTGTTTCCTCTTCAAGTAGCCCTAGGCACAGACTGTGGAAAAGCACTTTCATTGAGAGGGGTTGCCAAGCTTCTAAGAATTAACGAGTTTCCGAAATACCAGCAAATATTTTTTCACCCAATCTAGATGATACTTGGTGGTAATGATCAGTACACAGACCCCACGTGGCTCAACAAATTTTGTTCTTGTAGGTTTAAGCGTTCGTCTACAGTAGTAGTTTATATATTTTAGGTTTCCCTCGTTCTCTCCTATATAGATAGATGAATTTGGAACTCTAAATCCAACATGGTTATAGTCGCTCTTTGAAACTTGACAAAATTAAGGAGTTCTCAGTTTTGTCTCTATGGTTTGTTTCCTCTTCAAGTAGCCCTAGGCACAGAAGGTGGAAAAGCACTTTCATTGAATGGGGTTGCCCAAGCGTCCAAGAAATTAACGAGTTTCCAAAATACCAGCAATTATTTTTTCACCCAATCTTGATGATACTTGGTGGTAATGATCGGTACACAAATCCCACTGACTGACCAAATTTTTTTCTTCTAGTTTGAAGCGTTCGTTTACAGTAGCAGTTTATACTTTTAGGTTTCCCTCTGTTCTCTCCTATATAGATAAATGAATTTGGAACTCTAACTCCAACATGGTTTGTGGTAGCTCTTTGAAACATGCCCCAAAAAAACTAGTTCTCAGTTTTGTCTGTATGGTTTGTTTCTTCTTCAAGTAGCCCTAAGCAGAGACTGTGGAAAAGCACTTTCATTAAAGGGGTTGCCAAGCGTCCAAGAAATTACGAGTTTCTGAAATACCGGCAAATATTTTTTCACCCAATCTTGATGATACGTGGTGGTAATGACAAGTACACAAATCCCACTTGGCTTAGCAAATTTTGTTCTTCTAGGTTGAAGCGGTCGTTTACAGTAGCAGTTTTAATATTTAGGTTTCACTCTGTTCTCTTCTATATAGATAGGAGGAATTTGGGACTGTAAATCCAACATGGTTTGTAGTAGCTCTTTGAAACTTGACAAAATATAGGAGTTCTCAGTTTTGTCTCTTTGGTTTGTTTCCTCTTAAAGTAGCCCTAGGCACAGACTGTGTAAAAGCACTTTCATTGAGAGGGGTTGCCAAGCTTCTAAGATATAACGAGTTTCCAAAACACCAACAAATATTTTCCACCCAATCTTGATGATACTTTTTGATAATGATCAGTACACAAATCCTACTTGGCTCACCAAATTTTGTTCTTCTAGGTTGAAGCGTTCGTCTACAGTAGCAGTTTTTTATATTTAGGTTTTCCCTCTGCTCTGTCCTATATGGATAGATGAATTTGGAACTCTAAATCCAACATTGTTCGTAGTAGCTCTTTGAAACTTGACAAAATAAACGAGTTCTCACTTTTGTCTGTATGGTTTGTTTCCTCTTCAAGTAGCCCTTGGCACAGATGTGGAAAAGCACTTTCATTGAGAGGGGTCGCCAAGATTCTAAGAATTAACTAGTTTCCCAAATACCAGCAAATATTTTTTCACCCCATCTTGATGATACTTGGTGGCAATGATCAGTACACAAATCCCACTTGGCTCACCAAATTTTGTTCTTCTAGGTTGAAGCGTTCATCTATAGTAGCATTTTTATATATAGGTTTTTTCTCTATTCTCTCCTATATAGATAGATGAATTTGGAACTCTAAATCCAACATGGTTTGTAGTAGCTCTTTGAAACTTGACAACATAAAGTAGTTCTCAGTTTTGTTTCTATGGTTTGTTTCCTCTTCAAGAAGCCCTAAGCAGAGACTGTGGAAAAGCACTTTCATTGAAAGGGGTTGCCATGCTTACAAGAAATTACGAGTTTCCGAAATACAAGCAAATATTTTTTCACCCAATCTTGATGATACGTGGTGGTAATGACAAGTACACAAATCCCACTTAGCTCACCAAATTTTGTTCTTCTAGGTTGAAGCGTTCGGCTACAGTAGCAGTTTTTATATTTAGGTTTCCCTCTGTTCTCTCCTATATAGATAGATGAATTTGGAACTCTAAATCCAACTTGGTTTGTAGTAGCTCTTTGAAACTTGACAAAATAAAGGAGTTCTCAGTTTTGTCTCTATGGTTTGTTTCCTCTTCAAGTCATCCTTGGCACAGACTGTGGAAAAGCACTTTCATTGAGAGGGGTTGCAAAGCTTCTAAGAATTAACGAATTTCCGAAACCAGCAAATATTTTTTCACCCAAACTTGATGATACTTGGTGGTAATGATCAGTACACAAATCTCACTTGGCTCACCAAATTTGATTCTACTAGGTTGAAGCGTTATTCTACAGTATCAGTTTTTATATTTAGGTTTCACTCTGTTCTCTCCTATATAGATAGATGAATTTAGAACTCTAAATCCAACATGGTTTGTAGTAGCTCTTTGAAACTTGACAAAATAAAGTAGTTCCCAGTTTTTTCTCTATGGTTTGTTTTCTCTTAAAGCAGCCCTAAGCAGAGACTGTGGAAAAACACTTTAATTGAAAAAGGTTGCCAACCTTTCAAGAAATTACTAGTTTCTGAAATACCGGCAAATATTTTTTCACCCAATCTATATGATACGTGGTGGTAATGACAATTACACAAATCCCACTTGGCTCACCAAATTTTGTTCTTCTAGGTTGAAGCGTTCGTTTACAGTAGCAGTTTTTATATTTAAGTTTCCCTCTGGTCTCTCCTATATAGATAGATGAATTTGGAACTCTAAATCCAACATGGTTTGTAGTAGCTCTTTGAGACTTGACAAAATAAAAGAGTTCTCAGTTTTGTCTCTATGGTTTGTTTCCTCTTCAAGTAGCCCTAGGCACAGACTGAGGAAAACAATTTCATTGAGAGGTGTTGCCAAGCTTCTAAGAATTAACGAGTTTCCGAAATACCAGCAAATATTTTTTCACCCAATCTTGATGATACTTGGTGGTAATGATCAGTACAGAAATACCACTTGGTTCACCAAATTTTGTTCTTCTAGGTTGAAGCATTCATCTACAGTAGCATTTTTATATTTAGGATTCCCCCTATTCTCTCCTATATAGGTAGATGAATTTTGAACTCTAAATCCAACATGGTTTGTAGTAGCTCTTTGAAACTTGACAAAACAAAGTAGTTCTCAGTTTTGTCTCTATGGTTTGTTTCCTCTTCCAGTAGCCCTAAGCAGAGACTGTGGAAAAGCACTTTCATTGAAAGGGGTTGCCAAGCTTACAAGAAATTACGAGTTTCCGAAATACCAGCAAATATTTTTCACCCAATCTTGATGATACGTGGTGGTAATGACAAGTACACAAATCCCACTTGGCTTAGCAAAGTTTGTTCTTCTAGGTTGAAGCGTTTGTTTACAGTAGCAGTTTTTATTTTTAGGTTTCACTCTGTTCTCTCCTATATAGATAGATGAATTTGGAACAATAAATCCAACATGGTTCGTAGTACCTCTTGGAAACTGGACAATATTAAGGAGTTCTCAGTTTTGTCTCTATGGTTTGTTTCCTCTTCAAGTAGCCCTAGGCACAGACTGTGTAAAAGCACTTTCATTGAGAGGGGTTGCCAAGCTTCTAAGATATAACGAGTTTCCTAAATACCAGCAAATATTTTTCCACCCAATCTTGATGATACTTTTTGATAATGATCAGTACACAAATCCTACATGGCTTACCAAATTTTGTTCTTGTAGGTTGAAGCGTTCATCTAGAGTAGCATTATTATATTTAGGTTTTCCTCTATTCTCTCCTATATAGATAGATGAATTTGGAACTCTAAATCCAACATGGTTTGCAGTAGCTTCTTGAAACTTGACAAAATATAGTAGTTCTCAGTTTTGTCTCTATGGTTTGTTTCCTCTTCCAGTAGCCCTAAGCAGAGACTGTGGAAACGCACTTTCATTGAAATGGGTTGCCAAGCTTACAAGAAATTACGAGTTTCTGAAATACCAGCAAATATTTTTTCACCCAATCTTGATGATACGTGGTGGTAATGACAAGTGCACAAATCCCACTTGGCTCACCAAATTTTGTTCTTCTAGGTTGAAGCGTTCGTTTACAGTAGCAGTTTTTATTCTTAGGTTTCACTCTGTTCTCTCCTATATAGATAGATGAATTTGGAACTCTAAATCCAACATGGTTTGTAGTTGGTCTTTGAAACTTGAGAAAATAGAGGTTTTCTCACTTTTGTCTCTAGGGTTTGTTTCCTCTTGAAGTAGCCCTAGGCACAGACTGTGGAAAGCACTTTCATTGAGAGGGGTTGCAAAGCTTCTAAGAATTAACGAGTTTCCGAAATACCAGCAAATGTTTTTTCACCCAAAGTTGATGATACCTGGTGGTAATGATCAGTACACAAATCCCACTTGGCTCACCAAATTTTGTTCTTCTAGGTTGAAGCGTTTGTCTACCGTAGCAGTTTTTATATTTAGGTTTCACTCTGTTCTCTCCTATATAGATGAATTTGGAATTCTAAATCCAACATGGTTCGTAGTAGCACTTTGAAACTTGAAAACATAAAGGAGTTCTCAGTTTTGTCTCTATGGTTTGTTTTCTCTTCAACTAGCGCTAGGCACAGACTGTGGAAAATCACTTTCATCGAGAGGGGTTGCCAAGCTTGTAAGAATTAACGAGTTTCCGAAATACCAGCAAATATTTTTTCACCCAATCTTGATGATACTTGGTGGTAATGATCAGTACACAAATCCCACTTGGCTCACAAAATTTTCTCGTTCTAGGTTGAAGCGTGCGTCTACAGTAGCAGTTTATATTTAGGTTTCCCCCTGCTCTCTGCTATATAGATAGATGAATTTATAACTCTCAATCCAACATGGTTCGTAGTAGCTCTTTGAAACTTGAGAAAATAAAGGAGTTCTCAGTTTTGTCTCTATGGTTTTTTTCCTCTTCAAGTAGCCCTAGGCACAGACTGTGGAAAAGAACTTTCATCGAGAGGGGTTGCCAAGCTTCTAAGAATTAACGAGTTTCCGAAATACCAGCAAATATTTTTTCACCCAACCTTGATGATACTTGGTGGTAATGATCAGTACACAAATACCATTTGGCTTACCAAGTTTTGTTCTTCTAGGTTGAAGCGTTCGTCTACAGTAGCAGTTTTTATATTTAGGTTCCCACTGTTCTCTCCTATATAGATAGATGAATTTGGAACTCTAAATCCAACATGGTTTGTAGTAGCTCTTTGACACTTTACAAAATAAAGGAGTTCTCAGTTTTGTCTCTATGGTTTGTTTCCTCTTCAAGTAGCCCTAGGCACAGACTGTGGAAAAGCACTTTCATCGAGAGGTTTTCCCAAGCTTCTAAGAATTAACGAGTTTCCGAAATACCAGCAAATATTTTTTCACCCAATCTTGATGATACTTGGTGGTAATGATCAGTACACAAATCCCACTTGGCTCACCAAATTTTGTCCTTCTAGTTTGAAGCGTGCGTCTACAGTAGCAGTTTATACTTAGGTTTCACTCTGTTCTCTCCTATATAGATAGATGAAATTGGAACTCTCAATCCAACATGGTTCGTAGTAGGTCTTTGAAACTTGACAAAATAAAGGAGTTCTCAGTTTTGTCTCCATGGTTTGTTTCCTCTTCAAGTAGCCCTAGGCACAGACTGTGGAAAAGAACTTTCATCGAGAGGGGTTGCCAAGCTTCTAAGAATTAACGAGTTTCCGAAATACCAGCAAATATTTTTTCACCCAATCTTGATGATACTTGGTGGTAATGATCAGTACACAAATACCACTTGGCTCACCAAATTTTGTTGTTCTAGGTTGATGCGTCCGTCTACAGTAGCAGTTTTTATATTTAGGTTTCCCTCTGTTCTCTCCTATATAGATAGATGAATTTGGAACTCTAAATCCAACGTGGTTCATAGTAGCTCTTGGAAACTTGACAATATAAAGGAGTTCTCAGTTTTTTCTCTATGGTTTGTTTCCGCTTCAAGTAGCCCTAGGCACAAACTGTGGAAAAGCAATTTCTTCGCGAGGGGTTGCCAAGCTTCTAAGAATTAACGAGTTTCCAAAATACCAGCAAATATTTTTTCACCCAATCTTGATGATACTTGGTGGTAATGATCAGTACACAAATACCACTTGGCCCACCAAGTTTTGTCCTTCTAGGTTGAAGCGTGCGTCTACAGTAGCAGTTTATATTTAGGTTTCCCTCTGTTCTCTCCTATATAGATAGATGAATTTGGAACAATAAATCCAACACGGCTTCTAGAAGCTCCTTGAAACTTGACAAAATAAAGGAGTTCTCAGTTTTGTCTCTATGGTTTGTTTCCTCTTCAAGTAGCCCTAGGCACAGACTGTAGAAAAGCACTTTCATTGAGAGGGGTTGCCAACCTTCTAAGAATTAACGAGTTTCCGAAATACCAGGAAATATTTTTTCACCCAATCTTGATGATACTTGGTTATAATGATCAGTACACAAATCTCACTTGGCTCACCAAATTTGATTCTACTAGGTTGAAGCGTTATTCTACAGTATCAGTTTTTATATTTAGGTTTCACTCTGTTCTCTCCTATATAGATAGATGAATTTAGAACTCTAAATCCAACATGGTTTGTAGTAGCTCTTTGAAACTTGACAAAATAAAGTAGTTCCCAGTTTTTTCTCTATGGTTTGTTTTCTCTTAAAGCAGCCCTAAGCAGAGACTGTGGAAAAACACTTTAATTGAAAAAGGTTGCCAACCTTTCAAGAAATTACTAGTTTCTGAAATACCGGCAAATATTTTTTCACCCAATCTATATGATACGTGGTGGTAATGACAATTACACAAATCCCACTTGGCTCACCAAATTTTGTTCTTCTAGGTTGAAGCGTTCGTTTACAGTAGCAGTTTTTATATTTAAGTTTCCCTCTGGTCTCTCCTATATAGATAGATGAATTTGGAACTCTAAATCCAACATGGTTTGTAGTAGCTCTTTGAGACTTGACAAAATAAAAGAGTTCTCAGTTTTGTCTCTATGGTTTGTTTCCTCTTCAAGTAGCCCTAGGCACAGACTGAGGAAAACAATTTCATTGAGAGGTGTTGCCAAGCTTCTAAGAATTAACGAGTTTCCGAAATACCAGCAAATATTTTTTCACCCAATCTTGATGATACTTGGTGGTAATGATCAGTACAGAAATACCACTTGGTTCACCAAATTTTGTTCTTCTAGGTTGAAGCATTCATCTACAGTAGCATTTTTATATTTAGGATTCCCCCTATTCTCTCCTATATAGGTAGATGAATTTTGAACTCTAAATCCAACATGGTTTGTAGTAGCTCTTTGAAACTTGACAAAACAAAGTAGTTCTCAGTTTTGTCTCTATGGTTTGTTTCCTCTTCCAGTAGCCCTAAGCAGAGACTGTGGAAAAGCACTTTCATTGAAAGGGGTTGCCAAGCTTACAAGAAATTACGAGTTTCCGAAATACCAGCAAATATTTTTCACCCAATCTTGATGATACGTGGTGGTAATGACAAGTACACAAATCCCACTTGGCTTAGCAAAGTTTGTTCTTCTAGGTTGAAGCGTTTGTTTACAGTAGCAGTTTTTATTTTTAGGTTTCACTCTGTTCTCTCCTATATAGATAGATGAATTTGGAACAATAAATCCAACATGGTTCGTAGTACCTCTTGGAAACTGGACAATACTAAGGAGTTCTCAGTTTTGTCTCTATGGTTTGTTTCCTCTTCAAGTAGCCCTAGGCACAGACTGTGTAAAAGCACTTTCATTGAGAGGGGTTGCCAAGCTTCTAAGATATAACGAGTTTCCTAAATACCAGCAAATATTTTTCCACCCAATCTTGATGATACTTTTTGATAATGATCAGTACACAAATCCTACATGGCTTACCAAATTTTGTTCTTGTAGGTTGAAGCGTTCATCTAGAGTAGCTATTTATATTTTAGGTTTTCCTTATTCTCTCCTATATAGATAGATGAATTTGGAACTCTAAATCCAACATGGTTTGCAGTAGCTTCTTGAAACTTGACAAATATAGTAGTTCTCAGTTTTGTCTCTATGGTTTGTTTCCTCTTCCAGTAGCCCTAAGCAGAGACTGTGGAAACGCACTTTCATTGAAATGGGTTGCCAAGCTTACAAGAAATTACGAGTTTCTGAAATACCAGCAAATATTTTTTCACCCAAACTTGATGATACGTGGTGGTAATGACAAGTGCACAAATCCCACTTGGCTCACCAAATTTTGTTCTTCTAGGTTGAAGCGTTCGTTTACAGTAGCAGTTTTTATTCTTAGGTTTCACTCTGTTCTCTCCTATATAGATAGATGAATTTGGAACTCTAAATCCAACATGGTTTGTAGTTGGTCTTGAAACTTGAGAAAATAGAGGTTTTCTCACTTTTGTCTCTAGGGTTTGTTTTCCTCTTGAAGTAGCCTAGGCACAGACTGTGGAAAGCACTTTCATTGAGAGGGGTTGCAAAGCTTCTAAGAATTAACGAGTTTCCGAAATACCAGCAAATGTTTTTTCACCCAAAGTTGATGATACCTGGTGGTAATGATCAGTACACAAATCCCACTTGGCTCACCAAATTTTGTTCTTCTAGGTTGAAGCGTTTGTCTACCGTAGCAGTTTTTATATTTAGGTTTCACTCTGTTCTCTCCTATATAGATGAATTTGGAATTCTAAATCCAACATGGTTCGTAGTAGCACTTTGAAACTTGAAAACATAAAGGAGTTCTCAGTTTTGTCTCTATGGTTTGTTTTCTCTTCAACTAGCCGCTAGGCACAGACTGTGAAAATCACTTTCATCGAGAGGGGTTGCCAAGCTTGTAAGAATTAACGAGTTTCCGAAATACCAGCAAATATTTTTTCACCCAACCTTGATGATACTTGGTGGTAATGATCAGTACACAAAATACCACTTGGCCCACCAAGTTTTGTCCTTCTAGGTTGAAGCGTGCGTCTACAGTAGCAGTTTATATTTAGGTTTCCCCCTGCTCTCTGCTATATAGATAGATGAATTTATAACTCTCAATCCAACATGGTTCGTAGTAGCTCTTTGAAACTTGAGAAAATAAAGGAGTTCTCAGTTTTGTCTCTATGGTTTTTTTCCTCTTCAAGTAGCCCTAGGCACAGACTGTGGAAAAGAACTTTCATCGAGAGGGGTTGCCAAGCTTCTAAGAATTAACGAGTTTCCGAAATACCAGCAAATATTTTTTCACCCAACCTTGATGATACTTGGTGGTAATGATCAGTACACAAATACCATTTGGCTTACCAAGTTTTGTTCTTCTAGGTTGAAGCGTTCGTCTACAGTAGCAGTTTTTATATTTAGGTTCCCACTGTTCTCTCCTATATAGATAGATGAATTTGGAACTCTAATTCCAACATGGTTTGTAGTAGCTCTTTGACACTTTACAAAATAAAGGAGTTCTCAGTTTTGTCTCTATGGTTTGTTTCCTCTTCAAGTAGCCCTAGGCACAGACTGTGGAAAAGCACTTTCATCGAGAGGTTTTCCCAAGCTTCTAAGAATTAACGAGTTTCCGAAATACCAGCAAATATTTTTTCACCCAATCTTGATGATACTTGGTGGTAATGATCAGTACACAAATCCCACTTGGCTCACCAAATTTTGTCCTTCTAGTTTGAAGCGTGCGTCTACAGTAGCAGTTTATACTTAGGTTTCACTCTGTTCTCTCCTATATAGATAGATGAAATTGGAACTCTCAATCCAACATGGTTCGTAGTAGGTCTTTGAAACTTGACAAAATAAAGGAGTTCTCAGTTTTGTCTCCATGGTTTGTTTCCTCTTCAAGTAGCCCTAGGCACAGACTGTGGAAAAGAACTTTCATCGAGAGGGGTTGCCAAGCTTCTAAGAATTAACGAGTTTCCGAAATACCAGCAAATATTTTTTCACCCAATCTTGATGATACTTGGTGGTAATGATCAGTACACAAATACCACTTGGCTCACCAAATTTTGTTGTTCTAGGTTGATGCGTCCGTCTACAGTAGCAGTTTTTATATTTAGGTTTCCCTCTGTTCTCTCCTATATAGATAGATGAATTTGGAACTCTAAATCCAACGTGGTTCATAGTAGCTCTTGGAAACTTGACAATATAAAGGAGTTCTCAGTTTTTTCTCTATGGTTTGTTTCCGCTTCAAGTAGCCCTAGGCACAAACTGTGGAAAAGCAATTTCTTCGCGAGGGGTTGCCAAGCTTCTAAGAATTAACGAGTTTCCAAAATACCAGCAAATATTTTTTCACCCAATCTTGATGATACTTGGTGGTAATGATCAGTACACAAATACCACTTGGCCCACCAAGTTTTGTCCTTCTAGGTTGAAGCGTGCGTCTACAGTAGCAGTTTATATTTAGGTTTCCCTCTGTTCTCTCCTATATAGATAGATGAATTTGGAACAATAAATCCAACACGGCTTCTAGAAGCTCCTTGAAACTTGACAAAATAAAGGAGTTCTCAGTTTTGTCTCTATGGTTTGTTTCCTCTTCAAGTAGCCCTAGGCACAGACTGTAGAAAAGCACTTTCATTGAGAGGGGTTGCCAACCTTCTAAGAATTAACGAGTTTCCGAAATACCAGGAAATATTTTTTCACCCAATCTTGATGATACTTGGTGGTAATGATCAGTACACAAATCCCACTTGACTCACCATATTTTGTTCTTCTAGGTTGAAGCGTTCGTCTACAGTAGCAGTTTATATATTTAGGTTTCCCTCTGTTCTCTCCTATATAGATAGATGAATTTGGAACTCTAAATCCAACATGGCTTGTAGTAGCTCTTTGAAACTTGAAAAAATAAAGGAGTTCTCAGTTTTCTCTCTATGGTTTGTTTCTTATTTAAGTAGCCCTAGGCACAGACTGTGGAAAAGTACTTTCATTGAGAGGGGTTGCCAAGCTTCTAAGAATTAACAAGTTTCCGAAATACCAGAAAGTATTTTTTCACCCAATCTTGATGATACTTGGTGGTAATGATCAGAACACAAATCCCACTTGGCTCACCAAATTTTGTTGTTCTAGGTTGATGCGTCCTTCTACAGAGGCAGTTTTTATATTTAGGTTTCCCTCTGTTCTCTCCTATATAGATAGATGAATTTGGAACTCTAAATCCAACGTGGTTCATAGTAGCTCTTGGAAACTTGACAATATAAAGGAGTTCTCAGTTTTTTCTCTATGGTTTGTTTCCACTTCAAGTAGCCCTAGGCACAAACTGTGGAAAAGCAATTTCTTCGCGAGGGGTTGCCAAGCTTCTAAGAATTAACGAGTTTCCGAAATACCAGCAAATATTTTTTCACCCAATCTTGATGATACTTGGTGGTAATGATCAGTACACAAATACCACTTGGCCCACCAAGTTTTGTCCTTCTAGGTTGAAGCGTGCGTCTACAGTAGCAGTTTATATTTAGGTTTCCCTCTGTTCTCTCCTATATAGATAGATGAATTTGGAACAATAAATCCAACATGGCTTGTAGTAGCTCTTTGAAACTTGACAAAATAAAGGAGTTCTCAGTTTTGTCTCTATGGTTTGTTTCCTCTTCAAGTAGCCCTAGGCACAGACTGTAGAAAAGCACTTACATTGAGAGGGGTTGCCAACCTTCTAAGAATTAACGAGTTTCCGAAATACCAGCAAATGTTTTTTCACCCAAAGTTGATGATACCTGGTGGTAATGATCAGTACACAAATCCCACTTGGCTCACAAAATTTTCTCCTTCTAGGTTGAAGCATGCGTCTACAGTAGCACATTATATTTAGGTTTCCCTCTGCTCTCTGCTATATAGATAGATGAATTTATAACTATCAATCCAACATGGTTCCTAGTAGCTCTTTGAAACTTGAGAAAATAAAGGAGTTCTCAGTTTTGTCTCTATGGTTTGTTTCCTCTTCAAGTAGCCCTAGGCACAGACTGTGGAAAAGAACTTTCATCGAGAGGGGTTGCCATGCTTCTAAGAATTAACGAGTTTCCGAAATACCAGCAAATATTTTTTCACCCAATCTTGATGATACTTGGTGGTAATGATCAGTACACAAATCCCACTTGACTCACCATATTTTGTTCTTCTAGGTTGAAGCGTTCGTCTACAGTAGCAGTTTTTATATTTAGGTTTCCCTCTGTTCTCTCCTATATAGATAGATGAATTTGGAACTCTAAATCCAACATGGCTTGTAGTAGCTCTTTGAAACTTGAAAAAATAAAGGAGTTCTCAGTTTTCTCTCTATGGTTTGTTTCTTATTCAAGTAGCCCTAGGCACAGACTGTGGAAAAGTACTTTCATTGAGAGGGGTTGCCAAGCTTCTAAGAATTAACGAGTTTCCGAAATACCAGAAAGTATTTTTTCACCCAATCTTGATGATACTTGGTGGTAATGATCAGAACACAAATCCCACTTGGCTCACCAAATTTTGTTGTTCTAGGTTGATGCGTCCGTCTACAGTAGCAGTTTTTATATTTAGGTTTCCCTCTGTTCTCTTTTATATAGATAGATGAATTTGGAACTCTAAATCCAACGTGGTTCATAGTAGCTCTTGGAAACTTGACAATATGAAGGAGTTCTCAGTTTTTTCTCTATGGTTTGTTTCCACTTCAAGTAGCCCTAGGCACAAACTGTGGAAAAGCAATTTCTTCGCGAGGGGTTGCCAAGCTTCTAAGAATTAAAGAGTTTCCGAAATACCAGCAAATATTTTTTCACCCAATCTTGATGATACTTGGTGGTAATGATCAGTACACAAATAACACTTGGCCCACCAAGTTTTGTCCTTCTAGGTTGAAGCGTGCGTCTACAGTAGCAGTTTATATTTAGGTTTCCCTCTGTTCTCTCCTATATAGAAAGATGAATTTGGAACAATAAATCCAACATGGCTTGTAGTAGCTCTTTGAAACTTGACAAAATAAAGGAGTTCTCAGTTTTGTCTCTATGGTTTGTTTCCTCTTCAAGTAGCCCTAGGCACAGACTGTAGAAAAGCACTTTCATTGAGAGGGGTTGCCAACCTTCTAAGAATTAACGAGTTTCCGAAATACCAGCAAATGTTTTTTCACCCAAAGTTGATGATACCTGGTGGTAATGATCAGTACACAAATCCCACTTAGCTCACCAAATTTTGTTTTCTAGTTTGAAGCTTTTGTCTACCGTAGCAGTTTTTATATTTAGGTTTCACTCTGTTCTCTCCTATATAGATGAATTTGGAACTCTAAATCCAACATGGTTCGTAGTAGCACTTTGAAACTTGAAAAAATAAAGGAGTTCTCAGTTTTGTCTCTATGGTTTGTTTCCTCTTCAACTAGCGCTAGGCACAGACTGTGGAAAATCACTTTCATCGAGAGGGGTTGCCAAGCTTCTAAGAATTAACGAGTTTCCGAAATACCAGCAAATATTTTTTCACCCAATCTTGATGATACTTGGTGGTAATGATCAGAACACAAATACCATTTGGCTCACCAAGTTTTGTTCTTCTAGGTTGAAGCGTTCGTCTACAGTAGCAGTTTTTATATTTAGGTTCCCACTGTTCTCTCCTATATAGATAGATGAATTTGGAACACTAAATCCAACATCGTTTGTAGTAGCTCTTTGAAACTTTACAAAATAAAGGAGTTCTCAGTTTTGTCTCTATGGTTTGTTTCCTCTTCAAGTAGCCCTAGGCACAGACTGTGGAAAAGCACTTTCATCGAGAGGATTTTCCAAGCTTCTAAGAATTAACGAGTTTCCGAAATACCAGCAAATATTTTTTCACCCAATCTTGATGATAATTGGTGGTAATGATCAGTACACAAATCCCACTTGGCTCACCAAATTTTGTCCTTCTAGTTTGAATCGTGCGTCTACAGTAGCAGTTTATACTTAGGTTTCACTCTGTTCTCTCCTATATAGATAGATGAATTTGGAACTCTCAATCCAACATGGTTCGTAGTAGGTCTTTGAAACTTGACAAAATAAAGGAGTTCTCAGTTTTGTCTCTATGGTTTGTTTCCTCTTCAAGTAGCCCTAGGCACAGACTGTGGAAAAGAACATTCATCGAGAGGGGTTGCCAAGCTTCTAAGAATTAACGAGTTTCCGAAATACCAGCAAATATTTGTTCACCCAATCTTGATGATACTTGGTGGTAATTATCAGTACACAAATACCACTTGGCTCACAAAGTTTTGTTCTTCTAGGTTGAAGCGTTGGTCTACAATAGCAGTTTTTATATTTAGGTTCCCACTGTTCTCTCCTATATAGATAGATGATTTTGGAACTCTAAATCCAACATGGTTTGTAGTAGCTCTTTAAAACTTGACAAAATAAAGGATTTCTCAGTTTTGTCTCTATGGTTTGTTTCTTCTTCAAGTAGCCCTAGGCACAGAATGTAGAAAAGCACTTTCATTGAGAGGGGTTGCCAACCTTCTAAGAATTAACGAGTTTCCGAAATACCAGCAAATATTTTTTCACCCAATCTTGATGATACTTGGTGGTAATGATCAGTACACAAATCCCACTTGACTCAAAATATTTTGTTTTTCTAGGTTGAAGCGTTCGTCTACAGTAGCAGTTTTTATATTTAGGTTTCCCTCTGTTCTCTCCTATATAGATAGATGAATTTGGAACTCTAAATCCAACATGGCTTGTAGTAGCTCTTTGAAACTTGAAAAAATAGAGGAGTTCTCAGTTTTCTCTCTATGGTTTGTTTCTTATTCAAGTAGCCCTAGGCACAGACTGTGGAAAAGCACTTTCACTGAGAGGGGTTGCCAAGCTTCTAAGAATTAAAGAGTTTCCGAAATACCAGAAAGTATTTTTTCACCCAATCTTGATGATACTTGGTGATAATGATCAGAACACAAATCCCACTTGGCTCACCAAATTTTGTTGTTCTAGGTTGATGCGTCCGTCTACAGTAGCAGTTTTTATATTTAGGTTTCCCTCTGTTCTCTCCTATATAGATAGATGAATTTGGAACTCTAAATCCAAGGTAGTTCATAGTATCTCTTGCAAACTTGACAATATAAAGGAGTTCTCAGTTTTTTCTCTATCATTTGTTTCCGCTTCAAGTAGCCCTAGGCACAAACTGTGGAAAAGCAATTTCTTCGCGAGGGGTTGCCAAGCTTCTAAGAATTAACGAGTTTCCGAAATACCAGCAAAGATTTTTTAACCCAATCTTGATGATACTTGGTGGTAATGATCAGTACACAAATACCACTTGGCCCACCAAGTTTTGTCCTTCTAGGTTGAAGCGTGCGTCTACAGTATCAGTTTTTATATTTTGGTTTCCCTCTGTTCTCTCCTATATAGATAGATGAATTTGGAACTCTATATCCAACATTGTTTGTAGTAGCTCTTTGAAACTTGACAAAATAAAAGAGTTCTCAGTTTTGTCTCTATTGTTTGTTTCCTCTTCAAGTAGCCCTAGGCACAGACTGTGGAAAAGTACTTTCATCTAGAGGGGTTGCCAAGCTTAAAAGAATTAAGGAGTTTCCGAAATACCAGCTAATATTTTTTCACACAATCTGGATGATACTTGGTGGTAATGATCAGTATACAAATCCCACTTGGCTCACCAAATTTTGTTCTTCTAGGTTGAAGCGTTCGTCTACAGTAGCAGTTTTTATATTTAGGTTTCCCTCTGTTCTCTCCTATATAGATAGATGAATTTGGAACTCTAAATCCAACATGGCTTGTAGTAGCTCTTTGAAACTTGAAAAAATAAAGGAGTTCTCAGTTTTCTCTCTATGGTTTGTTTCTTATTCAAGTAGCCCTAGGCACAGACTGTGGAAAAGAACTTTCATCGAGAGGGGTTGCCAAGCTTCTAAGAATTAACGAGTTTCCGAAATACCAGCAAACATTTTTTCACCAATCTTGATGATACTTGGTGGTAATGATCAGTACACAAATCCCACTTGGCTCACCAAATTTTGTTCTTCTAGGTTGAAGCGTTCGTCTACAGTAGCAGTTTTTATATTTAGGTTTCCCTCTGTCTCCCTATATAGATAGATGAATTTGGAACTCTAAATCCAACATGGATTGTAGTAATTCTTTGAAACTTGAAAAAATAAAGGAGCTCTCAGTTTTGTCTCTATGGTTTGTTTCCTCTTCACGTAGCCCTAGGCACAGACTGTTGAAAAGCACTTTCATTGAGAGGGGTTGCCAAGCTTCTAAGAATTTACGTGTTTCCCAAATACCAGCAAATATTTTTTCACCCAATCTTGATGATACTTGGTGGTAATGATCAGTACACAAATCCCACTTGGCTCTCCAAATTTTGTTCTTCTAGTTTGAAGTGTTCGTTTACAGTAGCAGTTTTTATATTTAGGTTTCCCTCTGTTTTCTCCTATATATATAGATGAATTTGGAACTCTAAATCCAACGTGGTTCGTAGAAGCTCTTGGAAACTTGACAAGATAAAGGATTTCTCAGTTTTGTCTCTATGGTTTGTTTACTCTTCAAGTAGCCCTAGGCACAGACTGTGGAAAAGCACTTTCATTGAGAGGGGTTGCCAAGCTTCTAAGAATTAACGAGTTTCCGAAATACCAGCAAATATTTTTTCACCCAATCTTGATGATACTTGGTGTTAATGATCAGTACACAAATCCCACTTGGCTCACCAAATTTTGTTCTTCTAGGTTGAAGCGTTCGTCTACAGTAGCAGTTTATATTTAGGTTTCACTCTGTTCTCTCATATATAGATAGATGAATTTGGAACTCTAAATTCAACATGGATTGTAGTAATTCTTTCAAACTTGACAAAATAAAGGACTTCTCAGTTTTGTCTCTATGGTTTGTTTCCTCTTCAAGTAGCCCTAGGCACAGACTGTGGAAAAGCACTTTCATTGAGAGTGGTTGCAAAGCTTCTAAGATTTAACGACTTTCCGAAATAGCAGCAAATATTTTTTCTCCCAATATTGATGATACTTGGTGGTAATGATCAGTACTCAAATCCCACTTGGCTCACAAATTTTGTTCTTCTATGTTGAAGCGTTCATCTACAGTAGCAGTTTTTATATTTAGGTTTCCCTCTGTTCTCTCCTATATAGATAGATGAATTTGGAACTCTAAATCAAACATGGATTGTAGCAATGCTTTGAAACTTGACAAAATAAAGGACTTCTCAGTTTATCTCTATGGTTTGTTTCCTCTGCAAGTAGCCCTAGGCACAGACTGTGGAAAAGCACTTTCATCGAGAATGGTTGCCAAGCTTCTAAGAATTAACGAGTTTCCGAAATACCAGCAAATAGTTTTTCACCCAATCTTGATGATACTTTGTGGTAATGATCAGTACACAAATCCCACTTGGCTCACCAAATTTTCTTCTCTAGGTTGAAGCGTTCGTCTACAGTATCAGTTTTTATATTTTGGTTTCCCTCTGTTCTCTCCTATATAGATAGATGAATTTGGAACTCTATATCCAACATTGTTTGTAGTAGCTCTTTGAAACTTGACAAAATAAAAGAGTTCTCAGTTTTGTCTCTATTGTTTGTTTCCTCTTCAAGTAGCCCTAGGCACAGACTGTGGAAAAGTACTTTCATCTAGAGGGGTTGCCAAGCTTCAAAGAATTAAGGAGTTTCCGAAATACCAGCTAATATTTTTTCACCCAATCTGGATGATACTTGGTGGTAATGATCAGTATACAAATCCCACTTGGCTCACCAAATTTTGTTCTTCTAGGTTGAAGCGTTCGTCTACAGCAGCAGTTTTTATATTTAGGTTCCCCTCTGTTCTCTCCTATATAGATAGATGAATTTGGAACTCTAAATCCAACATTTTTGTAGTAGCTCTTTGAAACTTGACAAAATAAAGGAGTTCTCTGTTTTGTCTCTATGGTTTGTTTCCTCTTCAAGTAGCCCTAAGCACATACTGTGGAAAAGCACTTTCATCGAGAGGGGTTGCCAAGCTTCTAAGAATTAACGAGTTTCCGAAATACCAGAAAATATTTTTTCACCCAATCTTGATGATACTTGGTGGTAATGATCAGTACACAAATCCCACGTGGCTCACCAAATTTTGTTCTTCTAGGTTGAAGCGTTCGTCTACAGTAGCAGTTTTTATATTTATTTTTCCCTCTGCTCTCTCCTATATAGATAGATGAATTTGGAACTCTCAATGCAACATGGTTCGTAGTAGCTCTTTGAAACTTGACAAAATAAAGTGTTCTCAGTTTTGTCTCTATGGTTTGTTTCCTCTTCAAGTAGCCCTAGGCACAGACTGTGGAAAAGCACTTTCATCGAGAGGGGTTGCCAAGCTTCTAAGAATTAACGAGTTTCCGAAATACAGGAAACATTTTTTCACCCAATCTTGATGATACTTGGTGGTAATGATCAGTACCCAAATCCCACTTCTCTCACCAAATTTTGTTCTTCTAGGTTGAAGCGTTCGTGTACAGTAGCAGTTTTTATATTTAGGTTTCCCTCTGTCTCCCTATATAGATAGATGAATTTGGAACTCTAAATCCAACATGGTTTGTAGTAGCTCTTTGAAACTTGAAAAAATAAAGGAGTTCTCAGTTTTGTCTCTATGGTTTGTTTCCTCTTCAAGTAGCCCTAGGCACATACTGTGGAATAGCACTTTCATCGAGAGGGGTTGCCAAGCTTCTAAGAATTAACGAGTTTCCGAAACACCAGCAAACATTTTTTCACCCAATCTTGATGATATTTGGTTGTAATGATCAGTACACAAATCCCACTTGGCTCACCAAATTTTGTTCTCTAGGTTGAAGCGTTCGTCTACAGTAGCAGTTTATATTTAGGTTTCACTCTGTTCTCTCCTATATAGATAGATGAATTTGGAACTCTAAATCCAACATGATTCGTAGTAGCTCTTTGAAACTTGACAAAATAAAGGAGTTCTCAGTTTTGTCTCTATGGTTTGTTTCCTCTTCAAGTAGCCCTAGACACAGACTGTGGAAAAGCACTTTCATCGAGAGGGGTTGCAAAGCTTCTAAGAATTAACGAGTTTCCGAAATACCAGCAAATATTTTTTCACCCAATCTTGATGATACTTGGTGGTAATGATCAGTACACAAATCCCACTTGGCTCACCAAATTTTGTTCTTCTAGGTTGAAGCGTTCGTCTACAGTAGCAGTTTTTATATTTATTTTTCCCTCTGCTCTCTCCTATATAGATAGATGAATTTGGAACTCTCAATGCAACATGGTTCGTAGTAGCTCTTTGAAACTTGACAAAATAAAGTGTTCTCAGTTTTTTCTCTATGATTTGTTTCCTCTTCAAGTAGCCCTAGGCACAGACTGTGGAAAAGCACTTTCATCGAGAGGGGTTGCCAAGCTTCTAAGAATTAACGAGTTTCCGAAATACAGGAAACATTTTTTCACCCAATCTTGATGATACTTGGTGGTAATGATCAGTACCCAAATCCCACTTCTCTCACCAAATTTTGTTCTTCTAGGTTGAAGCGTTCGTGTACAGTAGCATTTTTTATATTTAGGTTTCCCTCTGTCTCCCTATATAGATAGATGAATTTGGAACTCTAAATCCAACATGGTTTGTAGTAGCTCTTTGAAACTTGAAAAAATAAAGGAGTTCTCAGTTTTGTCTCTATGGTTTGTTTCCTCTTCAAGTAGCCCTAGGCACATACTGTGGAATAGCACTTTCATCGAGAGGGGTTGCCAAGCTTCTAAGAATTAACGAGTTTCCGAAACACCAGCAAACATTTTTTCACCCAATCTTGATGATATTTGGTTGTAATGATCAGTACACAAATCCCACTTGGCTCACCAAATTTTGTTCTCTAGGTTGAAGCGTTCGTCTACAGTAGCAGTTTTCATATTTTGGTTTCCCTCTGTTCTCGACTATATAATTAGATGAATTTGGAACTCTAAATCCAACGTTTTTGGTAGTAGCTCTGTGAAACTTGACAAAATAAAGGAGTTCTCCGTTTTGTCTCTATGGTTTCTTTCCTCTTCAAGTAGCCCTAGGCACAGAGTGTGGAAAAGCACTTTCATCGAGAGGGGTTGCAAAGCTTCTAAGAATTAACGAGTTTCCGAAATACCAGCAAATATTTTTTCACCCAATCTTGATGATACTTGGTGGTAATGATCAGTACACAAATCCCACTTGGCTCACCAAATTTTGTTCTTCTAGGTTGAAGCGTTCGTCTACAGTAGCAATTTTTATATTTATTTTTCCCTCTGCTCTCTCCTATATAGATAGATGAATTTGGAACTCTCAATGCAACATGGTTCGTAGTAGCTCTTTGAAACTTGACAAAATAAAGTGTTCTCAGTTTTGTCTCTATGGTTTGTTTCCTCTTCAAGTAGCCCTAGGCACAGACTGTGGAAAAGCACTTTCATCGAGAGGGGTTGCCAAGCTTCTAAGAATTAACGAGTTTCCGAAATACAGGAAACATTTTTTCACCCAATCTTGATGATACTTGGTGGTAATGATCAGTACCCAAATCCCACTTCTCTCACCAAATTTTGTTCTTCTAGGTTGAAGCGTTCGTGTACAGTAGCAGTTTTTATATTTAGGTTTCCCTCTGTCTCCCTATATAGATAGATGAATTTGGAACTCTAAATCCAACATGGTTTGTAGTAGCTCTTTGAAACTTGAAAAAATAAAGGAGTTCTCAGTTTTGTCTCTATGGTTTGTTTCCTCTTCAAGTAGCCCTAGGCACATACTGTGGAATAGCACTTTCATCGAGAGGGGTTGCCAAGCTTCTAAGAATTAACGAGTTTCCGAAACACCAGCAAACATTTTTTCACCCAATCTTGATGATATTTGGTTGTAATGATCAGTACACAAATCCCACTTGGCTCACCAAATTTTGTTCTATAGGTTGAAGCGTTCGTCTACAGTAGCAGTTTTCATATTTTGGTTTCCCTCTGTTCTCGACTATATAATTAGATGAATTTGGAACTCTAAATCCAACGTTTTTGGTAGTAGCTCTGTGAAACTTGACAAAATAAAGGAGTTCTCCGTTTTGTCTCTATGGTTTCTTTCCTCTTCAAGTAGCCCTAGGCACAGAGTGTGGAAAAGCACTTTCATTGAGAGGCCTTGCCAAGCTTCTAAGAATTAACGAGTTTCCGAAATACCAGCTAATATTTTTTCACCCAATCTGGATGATACTTGGTGGTAATGATTAGTACACAAATCCCACTTGGCTCACCAAATTTTGTTCTTCTAGGTTGAAGCGCTCGTCTACAGTAGCAGTTTTTATATTTAGGTTCCCCTCTGTTCTCTCCTATATAGATAGATGAATTTGGAACTCTAAATACAACATGGTTTGTACTAGCTCATTGAAACTTGACAAAATAAAGGAGTTCTCTGTTTTGTCTGTATGGTTTGTTTCTTCTTCAAGTAGCCCTAAGTACAGACTATGGAAAAGCACTTTCATCCAGAGGGGTTGCCAAGCTTCTAATAATTAACGAATTTCAGAAATACCAGCAAATATTTTTTCACCCAATCTTGATGATACTTGCTGGTAATGATCAGTACACAAATCCCACTTGTCTCACCAAATTTTGTTCTTCTAGGTTGAAGCGTTTGTCTACAGTAGCAGTTTATATTTAGGTTTCACTCTGTTCTCTCCTATATAGATAGATGAATTTGGAACTCTAAATCCAACATGATTCGTAGTAGCTCTTTGAAACTTGACAAAATAAAAGAGTTCTCAGTTTTGTCTCTATGGTTTGTTTCCTCTTCAAGTAGCCCTAGACACAGACTGTGGAAAAGCACTTTCATCGAGAGGGGTTGCAAAGCTTCTAAGAATTAACGAGTTTCCGAAATACCAGCAAATATTTTTTCACCCAATCTTGATGATACTTGGTGGTAATGATCAGTACACAAATCCCACTTGGCTCACCAAATTTTGTTCTTCTAGGTTGAAGCGTTCGTCTACAGTAGCAGTTTTTATATTTAGGTTTCCCTCTGTCTCCCTATATAGATAGATGAATTTGGAACTCTAAATCCAACATGGATTGTAGTAATTCTTTGAAACTTGAAAAAATAAAGGAGCTCTCAGTTTTGTCTCTATGGTTTGTTTCCTCTTCACGTAGCCCTAGGCACAGACTGTTGAAAAGCACTTTCATTGAGAGGGGTTGCCAAGCTTCTAAGAATTTACGTGTTTCCCAAATACCAGCAAATATTTTTTCACCCAATCTTGATGATACTTGGTGGTAATGATCAGTACACAAATCCCACTTGGCTCTCCAAATTTTGTTCTTCTAGTTTGAAGTGTTCGTTTACAGTAGCAGTTTTTATATTTAGGTTTCCCTCTGTTTTCTCCTATATATATAGATGAATTTGGAACTCTAAATCCAACGTGGTTCGTAGAAGCTCTTGGAAACTTGACAAGATAAAGGATTTCTCAGTTTTGTCTCTATGGTTTGTTTACTCTTCAAGTAGCCCTAGGCACAGACTGTGGAAAAGCACTTTCATTGAGAGGGGTTGCCAAGCTTCTAAGAATTAACGAGTTTCCGAAATACCAGCAAATATTTTTTCACCCAATCTTGATGATACTTGGTGTTAATGATCAGTACACAAATCCCACTTGGCTCACCAAATTTTGTTCTTCTAGGTTGAAGCGTTCGTCTACAGTAGCAGTTTATATTTAGGTTTCACTCTGTTCTCTCATATATAGATAGATGAATTTGGAACTCTAAATTCAACATGGATTGTAGTAATTCTTTCAAACTTGACAAAATAAAGGACTTCTCAGTTTTGTCTCTATGGTTTGTTTCCTCTTCAAGTAGCCCTAGGCACAGACTGTGGAAAAGCACTTTCATTGAGAGTGGTTGCAAAGCTTCTAAGATTTAACGACTTTCCGAAATAGCAGCAAATATTTTTTCTCCCAATATTGATGATACTTGGTGGTAATGATCAGTACTCAAATCCCACTTGGCTCACAAATTTTGTTCTTCTATGTTGAAGCGTTCATCTACAGTAGCAGTTTTTATATTTAGGTTTCCCTCTGTTCTCTCCTATATAGATAGATGAATTTGGAACTCTAAATCAAACATGGATTGTAGCAATGCTTTGAAACTTGACAAAATAAAGGACTTCTCAGTTTATCTCTATGGTTTGTTTCCTCTGCAAGTAGCCCTAGGCACAGACTGTGGAAAAGCACTTTCATCGAGAATGGTTGCCAAGCTTCTAAGAATTAACGAGTTTCCGAAATACCAGCAAATAGTTTTTCACCCAATCTTGATGATACTTTGTGGTAATGATCAGTACACAAATCCCACTTGGCTCACCAAATTTTCTTCTCTAGGTTGAAGCGTTCGTCTACAGTATCAGTTTTTATATTTTGGTTTCCCTCTGTTCTCTCCTATATAGATAGATGAATTTGGAACTCTATATCCAACATTGTTTGTAGTAGCTCTTTGAAACTTGACAAAATAAAAGAGTTCTCAGTTTTGTCTCTATTGTTTGTTTCCTCTTCAAGTAGCCCTAGTCACAGACTGTGGAAAAGTACTTTCATCTAGAGGGGTTGCCAAGCTTCAAAGAATTAAGGAGTTTCCGAAATACCAGCTAATATTTTTTCACCCAATCTGGATGATACTTGGTGGTAATGATCAGTATACAAATCCCACTTGGCTCACCAAATTTTGTTCTTCTAGGTTGAAGCGTTCGTCTACAGCAGCAGTTTTTATATTTAGGTTCCCCTCTGTTCTCTCCTATATAGATAGATGAATTTGGAACTCTAAATCCAACATTTTTTGTAGTAGCTCTTTGAAACTTGACAAAATAAAGGAGTTCTCTGTTTTGTCTCTATGGTTTGTTTCCTCTTCAAGTAGCCCTAAGCACATACTGTGGAAAAGCACTTTCATCGAGAGGGGTTGCCAAGCTTCTAAGAATTAACGAGTTTCCGAAATACCAGAAAATATTTTTTCACCCAATCTTGATGATACTTGGTGGTAATGATCAGTACACAAATCCCACGTGGCTCACCAAATTTTGTTCTTCTAGGTTGAAGCGTTCGTCTACAGTAGCAGTTTTTATATTTATTTTTCCCTCTGCTCTCTCCTATATAGATAGATGAATTTGGAACTCTCAATGCAACATGGTTCGTAGTAGCTCTTTGAAACTTGACAAAATAAAGTGTTCTCAGTTTTGTCTCTATGGTTTGTTTCCTCTTCAAGTAGCCCTAGGCACAGACTGTGGAAAAGCACTTTCATCGAGAGGGGTTGCCAAGCTTCTAAGAATTAACGAGTTTCCGAAATACAGGAAACATTTTTTCACCCAATCTTGATGATACTTGGTGGTAATGATCAGTACCCAAATCCCACTTCTCTCACCAAATTTTGTTCTTCTAGGTTGAAGCGTTCGTGTACAGTAGCAGTTTTTATATTTAGGTTTCCCTCTGTCTCCCTATATAGATAGATGAATTTGGAACTCTAAATCCAACATGGTTTGTAGTAGCTCTTTGAAACTTGAAAAAATAAAGGAGTTCTCAGTTTTGTCTCTATGGTTTGTTTCCTCTTCAAGTAGCCCTAGGCACATACTGTGGAATAGCACTTTCATCGAGAGGGGTTGCCAAGCTTCTAAGAATTAACGAGTTTCCGAAACACCAGCAAACATTTTTTCACCCAATCTTGATGATATTTGGTTGTAATGATCAGTACACAAATCCCACTTGGCTCACCAAATTTTGTTCTCTAGGTTGAAGCGTTCGTCTACAGTAGCAGTTTATATTTAGGTTTCACTCTGTTCTCTCCTATATAGATAGATGAATTTGGAACTCTAAATCCAACATGATTCGTAGTAGCTCTTTGAAACTTGACAAAATAAAGAGTTCTCAGTTTTGTCTCTATGGTTTGTTTCCTCTTCAAGTAGCCCTAGACACAGACTGTGGAAAAGCACTTTCATCGAGAGGGGTTGCAAAGCTTCTAAGAATTAACGAGTTTCCGAAATACCAGCAAATATTTTTTCACCCAATCTTGATGATACTTGGTGGTAATGATCAGTACACAAATCCCACTTGGCTCACCAAATTTTGTTCTTCTAGGTTGAAGCGTTCGTCTACAGTAGCAGTTTTTATATTTATTTTTCCCTCTGCTCTCTCCTATATAGATAGATGAATTTGGAACTCTCAATGCAACATGGTTCGTAGTAGCTCTTTGAAACTTGACAAAATAAAGTGTTCTCAGTTTTGTCTCTATGGTTTGTTTCCTCTTCAAGTAGCCCTAGGCACAGACTGTGGAAAAGCACTTTCATCGAGAGGGGTTGCCAAGCTTCTAAGAATTAACGAGTTTCCGAAATACAGGAAACATTTTTTCACCCAATCTTGATGATACTTGGTGGTAATGATCAGTACCCAAATCCCACTTCTCTCACCAAATTTTGTTCTTCTAGGTTGAAGCGTTCGTGTACAGTAGCAGTTTTTATATTTAGGTTTCCCTCTGTCTCCCTATATAGATAGATGAATTTGGAACTCTAAATCCAACATGGTTTGTAGTAGCTCTTTGAAACTTGAAAAAATAAAGGAGTTCTCAGTTTTGTCTCTATGGTTTGTTTCCTCTTCAAGTAGCCCTAGGCACATACTGTGGAATAGCACTTTCATCGAGAGGGGTTGCCAAGCTTCTAAGAATTAACGAGTTTCCGAAACACCAGCAAACATTTTTTCACCCAATCTTGATGATATTTGGTTGTAATGATCAGTACACAAATCCCACTTGGCTCACCAAATTTTGTTCTCTAGGTTGAAGCGTTCGTCTACAGTAGCAGTTTTCATATTTTGGTTTCCCTCTGTTCTCGACTATATAATTAGATGAATTTGGAACTATAAATCCAACGTTTTTGGTAGTAGCTCTGTGAAACTTGACAAAATAAAGGAGTTCTCCGTTTTGTCTCTATGGTTTCTTTCCTCTTCAAGTAGCCCTAGGCACAGAGTGTGGAAAAGCACTTTCATTGAGAGGCCTTGCCAAGCTTCTAAGAATTAACGAGTTTCCGAAATACCAGCTAATATTTTTTCACCCAATCTGGATGATACTTGGTGGTAATGATTAGTACACAAATCCCACTTGGCTCACCAAATTTTGTTCTTCTAGGTTGAAGCGCTCGTCTACAGTAGCAGTTTTTATATTTAGGTTCCCCTCTGTTCTCTCCTATATAGATAGATGAATTTGGAACTCTAAATACAACATGGTTTGTACTAGCTCATTGAAACTTGACAAAATAAAGGAGTTCTCTGTTTTGTCTGTATGGTTTGTTTCTTCTTCAAGTAGCCCTAAGTACAGACTATGGAAAAGCACTTTCATCCAGAGGGGTTGCCAAGCTTCTAATAATTAACGAATTTCAGAAATACCAGCAAATATTTTTTCACCCAATCTTGATGATACTTGCTGGTAATGATCAGTACACAAATCCCACTTGTCTCACCAAATTTTGTTCTTCTAGGTTGAAGCGTTTGTCTACAGTAGCAGTTTATATTTAGGTTTCACTCTGTTCTCTCCTATATAGATAGATGAATTTGGAACTCTAAATCCAACATGATTCGTAGTAGCTCTTTGAAACTTGACAAAATAAAAGAGTTCTCAGTTTTGTCTCTATGGTTTGTTTCCTCTTCAAGTAGCCCTAGACACAGACTGTGGAAAAGCACTTTCATCGAGAGGGGTTGCAAAGCTTCTAAGAATTAACGAGTTTCCGAAATACCAGCAAATATTTTTTCACCCAATCTTGATGATACTTGGTGGTAATGATCAGTACACAAATCCCACTTGGCTCACCAAATTTTGTTCTTCTAGGTTGAAGCGTTCGTCTACAGTAGCAGTTTTTATATTTATTTTTCCCTCTGCTCTCTCCTATATAGATAGATGAATTTGGAACTCTCAATGCAACATGGTTCGTAGTAGCTCTTTGAAACTTGACAAAATAAAGTGTTCTCAGTTTTGTCTCTATGGTTTGTTTCCTCTTCAAGTAGCCCTAGGCACAGACTGTGGAAAAGCACTTTCATCGAGAGGGGTTGCCAAGCTTCTAAGAATTAACGAGTTTCCGAAATACAGGAAACATTTTTTCACCCAATCTTGATGATACTTGGTGGTAATGATCAGTACCCAAATCCCACTTCTCTCACCAAATTTTGTTCTTCTAGGTTGAAGCGTTCGTGTACAGTAGCAGTTTTTATATTTAGGTTTCCCTCTGTTCTCTCCTATATGGATAGATGAATTTGGGACTCTAGATCCAACATGGATTGTAGTAATTCTTGGAAACTTGACAAAATAAAGGAGCTCTCAGTTTTGTCTCTATGGTTTGTTTCTCTTCAAGTAGCCCTAGGCACAGACTGTTGAAAAGCACTTTCATTGAGAGGGGTTGCCAAGCTTCTAAGAATTAACGTGTTTCCGAAATACCAGCAAATATTTTTTCACCCAATCTTGATGATACTTGGTTGTAATGATCAATACGGAAATCCCACTTGGCTCACCAAATTTTGTTCTTCTAGTTTGAAGTGTTCGTCTACAGTAGCAGTTTTTATATTTAGGTTTCCCTCTGTTCTCGCCTATATAGATAGATGAATTAGGAACTCTAAATCCAACATGGTTCGTAGTAGCTCTTTGAAACATGACAAAATAAAGGAGTTCTCAGTTTTGTCTCTATGGTTTGTTTCCTCTTCAAGTAGCCCTAGGCACAGCTGTGGAAAAGCACTTTCATCGAGAGGGGTTGCCAAAATTCTAAGAATTAACAAGTTTCCGAAATACCAGCAAATATTTTTTCACCGAATCTTGATGATACTTGGTGGTAATGATCACTGCACAAATCCCACTGGGCTCAACAAATTTTGTTCTTCTAGGTTGAAGCGTTCGTCTACAGTAGCAGTTTTTATATTTAGTTTTCCCTCTGTTCTCTCCTATATAGATAGATGAATTTGGAACTCTAAATCCAACATGGTTTGTAGTAGCTCTTTGAAAGTTAAAAAAATAAAGGAGTTCTCAGTTTTGTCTCTATGGTTTGTTTCCTCTTCAGGTAGCCCTAGGCACAGACTGTGGAAAAGCACTTTCATCGAGAGGGGTTGCCAAGCTTCTAAGAATTAACGAGTTTCCAAATACCAGCAAATATTTTTTCACCCAATCTTGATGATACTTGGTGGTCATGATCAGTGCACAAATCCCACTTGTCTCACCAAATTTTATTCTTCTAGGTTGATTCGTTCGTCTACAGTAGCAGTGTATATTTAGGTTTCACTCTGTTCTCTCCTATATAGATAGATGAATTTGGAACTCTAAATCCAACATGGTTTGTAGTAGCTCTTTGAAACTTACAAAATAAAGGAGTTCTCAGTTTTGTCTCTATGGTTTGTTTCCTCTTCAGGTAGCCCTAGGCACAGACTGTGGAAAAGCACTTTCATTGAGAGGGGTTGCAAAGCTTCTAAGAATTAACGACTTTCCGAAATACCAGCAAATATTTTTTCTCCCAATATTGATGATACTTGGTGGTAATGATCAGTACTCAAATCCCACTTGGCTCACAAATTTTGTTCTTCTATGTTGAAGCGTTCGTCTACAGTAGCAGTTTTTGTATTTAGGTTTCCCTCTCTTCTCTCCTATATAGATAGATAAATTTGGAACTCTAAATCAAACATGGATTGTAGTAATTCTTTGAAACTTGACAAAATAAAGGACTTCTCAGTTTATCTCTATGGTTTGTTTCCTCTGCAAGTAGCCCTAGGCACAGACTGTGGAAAAGCACTTTCATCGAGAGGGGTTGCCAAGCTTCTAAGAATTAAAAAGTTTCTGAAATACCAGCAAATATTTTTTCACCCAATCTTGATGATACTTGGTGGTAATGATCAGTACACAAATCCCACTTGGCTCACCAAATTTTGTTCTCTAGGTTGAAGCGTTCGTCTACAGTAGCAGTTTTTATATTTAGGATTCCCTCTGTTCTCTCCTATATAGATAGATAAATTTGGAACACTAAATCCAACATGGCTTGTAGTAGCTCTTTGAAACTTTAAAAAATAAAGGAGTTCTCAGTTTTCTCTCTATGGTTTGTTTCTAATTCAAGTAGCCCTAGGCACAGACTGTGGAAAAGCACTTTCATTGAGAGAAGTTGCCAAGCTTCTAAGAATTAACGAGTTTCCGAAATACCAGAAAGTATTTTTTCACCCAATCTTGATGATACTTGGTGGTAATGATCAGAACACAAATCCCACTTGGTTCACCAAATTTTGTTGTTCTAGGTTGATGCGTCCATCTACAGTAGCAGTTTTTATATTTAGGTTTCCCTCTGTTCTCTCCTATATTTATAGATGAATTTGGAACTCTAAATCCAACGTGGTTCATAGTAGCTCTTGGAAACTTGACAATATAAAAGAGTTCTCAGTTTTTTCTCTATGGTTTGTTTCCGCTTCAAGTAGCCCTAGGCACAAACTGTGGAAAAGCAATTTCTTCGCGAGGGGTTGCCAAGCTTCTAAGAATTAACGAGTTTCCGAAATACCAGCAAATATTTTTTCACCCAATCTTGATGATACTTGGTGGTAATGATCAGTACACAAATACCACTTGGCCCACCAAGTTTTCTCCTTCTAGGTTGAAGCGTGCGTCTACAGTAGCAGTTTATATTTAGGTTTCCCTCTGTTCTCTCCTATATAGATAGATGAATTTGGAACTCTAAATCCAACATGGCTTGTAGTAGCTTTTTGAAACTTGACAAAATAAAGGAGTTCTCAGTTTCGTCTCTATGGTTTGTTTCCTCTTCAAGTAGCCCTAGGCACAGACTGTGGAAAAGCACTTTCATCGAGAGGGGTTGCCAAGCTTCTAAGAATTAACGAGTTTCCAAAATACCAGCAAATATTTTTTCACCCAATCTTGATGATACTTGGTGGTAATGATCAGTACACAAATACCACTTGGCCCACCAAGTTTTGTTCTTCTAGGTTGAAGCGTTCGTCTCCAGTAGCAGTTGTTATATTTAGGTTTCCCTCTGTTCGCTCCTATATAGATAGATGAATTTGGAACTCTAAATCCAACATGGCTTGTAGTAGCTCTTTGAAACTTGACAAAATAAAGGAGTTCTCAGTTTTCTCTCTATGATTTGTTTCTTATTCAATTAGCCCTAGGCACAGACTGTGGAAAAGCACTTTCATTGAGAGGGGTTGCCAAGCTTCTAAGAATTAACGAGTTTCCATAATACCAGAAAGTATTTTTTCACCCAATCTTGATGATACTTGGTGGTAATCATCAGAACACGAACCCCACTTTTCTCACCAAATTTTGTTTTTCTAGCTTGATGCGTTCGTCTACAGTAGCAGTTTTTAAATTTAGGTTTCCCTCTGTTCTCTCCTATATAGATAGATGAATTTGGAACTCTAAATCCAACGTGGTTCATAGAAGCTCTTGGAAACTTGAGAAAATAAAGGAGTTCTCAGTTTTGTCTCTATGGTTTGTTTCCTCTTCAAGTATCCCTAGGCACAGACTGTGGAAAAGCACTTTCATCGAGAGGGGTTGCCAAGCCACTAAGAATTAACGAGTTTCTGAAATACCAGCATATATTTATTCACCCAATCTTGATGATACTTGGTGGTAATGATCAGTACACAAATCCAACTTTGTCTCACCAAATTTTTTTCTTCTAAGTTGAAGCGTTCGTCTACAGTAGCAGTTTTTATATTTAGGTTTCCCTCTGTTCTCTCATATATACATAGATGAATTTGGAACTCTCAATCCAACATGGTTCGTAGTAGCTCTCTGAAACTTGAAAAAATAAAGGAGTTCTCAGTTTTTTCTCTATGGTTTGTTTCCTTTTCAAGTAGCCCTAGGCACAGACTGTGGAAAAGAACTTTCATCGAGAGGGGTTGCCAAGCTTCTAAGAATTAAAGAGATTCCGAAATACCAGCAAACATTTTTTCACCAATCTTGATGATACTTGGTGGTAATGATAAGTACACAAATCCCACTTGGCTCACCAAATTTTGTTCTTCTAGGTTGAAGCGTTCGTCTACAGTAGCAGTTTTTATATTTATTTTTCCCTCTGCTCTCTCCTATATAGATAGATGAATTTGGAACTCTCAATGCAACATGGTTCGTAGTAGCTCTTTGAAACTTGACAAAATAAAGTGTTCTCAGTTTTGTCTCTATGGTTTGTTTCCTCTTCAAGTAGCCCTAGGCACAGACTGTGGAAAAGCACTTTCATCGAGAGGGGTTGCCAAGCTTCTAAGAATTAACGAGTTTCCGAAATACAGGAAACATTTTTTCACCCAATCTTGATGATACTTGGTGGTAATGATCAGTACCCAAATCCCACTTCTCTCACCAAATTTTGTTCTTCTAGGTTGAAGCGTTCGTGTACAGTAGCAGTTTTTATATTTAGGTTTCCCTCTGTTCTCTCCTATATGGATAGATGAATTTGGGACTCTAGATCCAACATGGATTGTAGTAATTCTTGGAAACTTGACAAAATAAAGGAGCTCTCAGTTTTGTCTCTATGGTTTGTTTCTCTTCAAGTAGCCCTAGGCACAGACTGTTGAAAAGCACTTTCATTGAGAGGGGTTGCCAAGCTTCTAAGAATTAACGTGTTTCCGAAATACCAGCAAATATTTTTTCACCCAATCTTGATGATACTTGGTTGTAATGATCAATACGGAAATCCCACTTGGCTCACCAAATTTTGTTCTTCTAGTTTGAAGTGTTCGTCTACAGTAGCAGTTTTTATATTTAGGTTTCCCTCTGTTCTCGCCTATATAGATAGATGAATTAGGAACTCTAAATCCAACATGGTTCGTAGTAGCTCTTTGAAACATGACAAAATAAAGGAGTTCTCAGTTTTGTCTCTATGGTTTGTTTCCTCTTCAAGTAGCCCTAGGCACAGCTGTGGAAAAGCACTTTCATCGAGAGGGGTTGCCAAAATTCTAAGAATTAACAAGTTTCCGAAATACCAGCAAATATTTTTTCACCGAATCTTGATGATACTTGGTGGTAATGATCACTGCACAAATCCCACTGGGCTCAACAAATTTTGTTCTTCTAGGTTGAAGCGTTCGTCTACAGTAGCAGTTTTTATATTTAGTTTTCCCTCTGTTCTCTCCTATATAGATAGATGAATTTGGAACTCTAAATCCAACATGGTTTGTAGTAGCTCTTTGAAAGTTAAAAAAATAAAGGAGTTCTCAGTTTTGTCTCTATGGTTTGTTTCCTCTTCAGGTAGCCCTAGGCACAGACTGTGGAAAAGCACTTTCATCGAGAGGGGTTGCCAAGCTTCTAAGAATTAACGAGTTTCCAAATACCAGCAAATATTTTTTCACCCAATCTTGATGATACTTGGTGGTCATGATCAGTGCACAAATCCCACTTGTCTCACCAAATTTTATTCTTCTAGGTTGATTCGTTCGTCTACAGTAGCAGTGTATATTTAGGTTTCACTCTGTTCTCTCCTATATAGATAGATGAATTTGGAACTCTAAATCCAACATGGTTTGTAGTAGCTCTTTGAAACTTACAAAATAAAGGAGTTCTCAGTTTTGTCTCTATGGTTTGTTTCCTCTTCAGGTAGCCCTAGGCACAGACTGTGGAAAAGCACTTTCATTGAGAGGGGTTGCAAAGCTTCTAAGAATTAACGACTTTCCGAAATACCAGCAAATATTTTTTCTCCCAATATTGATGATACTTGGTGGTAATGATCAGTACTCAAATCCCACTTGGCTCACAAATTTTGTTCTTCTATGTTGAAGCGTTCGTCTACAGTAGCAGTTTTTGTATTTAGGTTTCCCTCTCTTCTCTCCTATATAGATAGATAAATTTGGAACTCTAAATCAAACATGGATTGTAGTAATTCTTTGAAACTTGACAAAATAAAGGACTTCTCAGTTTATCTCTATGGTTTGTTTCCTCTGCAAGTAGCCCTAGGCACAGACTGTGGAAAAGCACTTTCATCGAGAGGGGTTGCCAAGCTTCTAAGAATTAAAAAGTTTCTGAAATACCAGCAAATATTTTTTCACCCAATCTTGATGATACTTGGTGGTAATGATCAGTACACAAATCCCACTTGGCTCACCAAATTTTGTTCTCTAGGTTGAAGCGTTCGTCTACAGTAGCAGTTTTTATATTTAGGATTCCCTCTGTTCTCTCCTATATAGATAGATAAATTTGGAACACTAAATCCAACATGGCTTGTAGTAGCTCTTTGAAACTTTAAAAAATAAAGGAGTTCTCAGTTTTCTCTCTATGGTTTGTTTCTAATTCAAGTAGCCCTAGGCACAGACTGTGGAAAAGCACTTTCATTGAGAGAAGTTGCCAAGCTTCTAAGAATTAACGAGTTTCCGAAATACCAGAAAGTATTTTTTCACCCAATCTTGATGATACTTGGTGGTAATGATCAGAACACAAATCCCACTTGGTTCACCAAATTTTGTTGTTCTAGGTTGATGCGTCCATCTACAGTAGCAGTTTTTATATTTAGGTTTCCCTCTGTTCTCTCCTATATTTATAGATGAATTTGGAACTCTAAATCCAACGTGGTTCATAGTAGCTCTTGGAAACTTGACAATATAAAAGAGTTCTCAGTTTTTTCTCTATGGTTTGTTTCCGCTTCAAGTAGCCCTAGGCACAAACTGTGGAAAAGCAATTTCTTCGCGAGGGGTTGCCAAGCTTCTAAGAATTAACGAGTTTCCGAAATACCAGCAAATATTTTTTCACCCAATCTTGATGATACTTGGTGGTAATGATCAGTACACAAATACCACTTGGCCCACCAAGTTTTCTCCTTCTAGGTTGAAGCGTGCGTCTACAGTAGCAGTTTATATTTAGGTTTCCCTCTGTTCTCTCCTATATAGATAGATGAATTTGGAACTCTAAATCCAACATGGCTTGTAGTAGCTTTTTGAAACTTGACAAAATAAAGGAGTTCTCAGTTTCGTCTCTATGGTTTGTTTCCTCTTCAAGTAGCCCTAGGCACAGACTGTGGAAAAGCACTTTCATCGAGAGGGGTTGCCAAGCTTCTAAGAATTAACGAGTTTCCAAAATACCAGCAAATATTTTTTCACCCAATCTTGATGATACTTGGTGGTAATGATCAGTACACAAATACCACTTGGCCCACCAAGTTTTGTTCTTCTAGGTTGAAGCGTTCGTCTCCAGTAGCAGTTGTTATATTTAGGTTTCCCTCTGTTCGCTCCTATATAGATAGATGAATTTGGAACTCTAAATCCAACATGGCTTGTAGTAGCTCTTTGAAACTTGACAAAATAAAGGAGTTCTCAGTTTTCTCTCTATGATTTGTTTCTTATTCAATTAGCCCTAGGCACAGACTGTGGAAAAGCACTTTCATTGAGAGGGGTTGCCAAGCTTCTAAGAATTAACGAGTTTCCATAATACCAGAAAGTATTTTTTCACCCAATCTTGATGATACTTGGTGGTAATCATCAGAACACGAACCCCACTTTTCTCACCAAATTTTGTTTTTCTAGCTTGATGCGTTCGTCTACAGTAGCAGTTTTTAAATTTAGGTTTCCCTCTGTTCTCTCCTATATAGATAGATGAATTTGGAACTCTAAATCCAACGTGGTTCATAGAAGCTCTTGGAAACTTGAGAAAATAAAGGAGTTCTCAGTTTTGTCTCTATGGTTTGTTTCCTCTTCAAGTATCCCTAGGCACAGACTGTGGAAAAGCACTTTCATCGAGAGGGGTTGCCAAGCCACTAAGAATTAACGAGTTTCTGAAATACCAGCATATATTTATTCACCCAATCTTGATGATACTTGGTGGTAATGATCAGTACACAAATCCAACTTTGTCTCACCAAATTTTTTTCTTCTAAGTTGAAGCGTTCGTCTACAGTAGCAGTTTTTATATTTAGGTTTCCCTCTGTTCTCTCATATATACATAGATGAATTTGGAACTCTCAATCCAACATGGTTCGTAGTAGCTCTCTGAAACTTGAAAAAATAAAGGAGTTCTCAGTTTTTTCTCTATGGTTTGTTTCCTTTTCAAGTAGCCCTAGGCACAGACTGTGGAAAAGAACTTTCATCGAGAGGGGTTGCCAAGCTTCTAAGAATTAAAGAGATTCCGAAATACCAGCAAACATTTTTTCACCAATCTTGATGATACTTGGTGGTAATGATAAGTACACAAATCCCACTTGGCTCACCAAATTTTGTTCTTCTAGGTTGAAGCGTTCGTCTACAGTAGCAGTTTTTATATTTATTTTTCCCTCTGCTCTCTCCTATATAGATAGATGAATTTGGAACTCTCAATGCAACATGGTTCGTAGTAGCTCTTTGAAACTTGACAAAATAAAGTGTTCTCAGTTTTGTCTCTATGGTTTGTTTCCTCTTCAAGTAGCCCTAGGCACAGACTGTGGAAAAGCACTTTCATCGAGAGGGGTTGCCAAGCTTCTAAGAATTAAGGAGTTTCCGAAATACAGGAAACATTTTTTCACCCAATCTTGATGATACTTGGTGGTAATGATCAGTACCCAAATCCCACTTCTCTCACCAAATTTTGTTCTTCTAGGTTGAAGCGTTCGTGTACAGTAGCAGTTTTTATATTTTAGGTTTCCCTCTGTTCTCTCCTATATGGATAGATGAATTTGGGACTCTAGATCCAACATGGATTGTAGTAATTCTTGGAAACTTGACAAAATAAAGGAGCTCTCAGTTTTGTCTCTATGGTTTGTTTCTCTTCAAGTAGCCCTAGGCACAGACTGTTGAAAAGCACTTTCATTGAGAGGGGTTGCCAAGCTTCTAAGAATAACGTGTTTCCGAAATACCAGCAAATATTTTTTCACCCAATCTTGATGATACTTGGTTGTAAATGATCAATACGGAAATCCCACTTGGCTCACCAAATTTTGTCTTCTAGTTTGAAGTGTTCGTCTACAGTAGCAGTTTTTATATTTAGGTTTCCCTCTGTTCTCGCCTATATAGATAGATGAATTAGGAACTCTAAATCCAACATGGTTCGTAGTAGCTCTTTGAAACATGACAAAATAAAGGAGTTCTCAGTTTTGTCTCTATGGTTTGTTTCCTCTTCAAGTAGCCCTAGGCACAGCTGTGGAAAAGCACTTTCATCGAGAGGGGTTGCCAAAATTCTAAGAATTAACAAGTTTCCGAAATACCAGCAAATATTTTTTCACCGAATCTTGATGATACTTGGTGGTAATGATCACTGCACAAATCCCACTGGGCTCAACAAATTTTGTTCTTCTAGGTTGAAGCGTTCGTCTACAGTAGCAGTTTTTATATTTAGTTTTCCCTCTGTTCTCTCCTATATAGATAGATGAATTTGGAACTCTAAATCCAACATGGTTTGTAGTAGCTCTTTGAAAGTTAAAAAAATAAAGGAGTTCTCAGTTTTGTCTCTATGGTTTGTTTCCTCTTCAGGTAGCCCTAGGCACAGACTGTGGAAAAGCACTTTCATCGAGAGGGGTTGCCAAGCTTCTAAGAATTAACGAGTTTCCAAATACCAGCAAATATTTTTTCACCCAATCTTGATGATACTTGGTGGTCATGATCAGTGCACAAATCCCACTTGTCTCACCAAATTTTATTCTTCTAGGTTGATTCGTTCGTCTACAGTAGCAGTGTATATTTAGGTTTCACTCTGTTCTCTCCTATATAGATAGATGAATTTGGAACTCTAAATCCAACATGGTTTGTAGTAGCTCTTTGAAACTTACAAAATAAAGGAGTTCTCAGTTTTGTCTCTATGGTTTGTTTCCTCTTCAGGTAGCCCTAGGCACAGACTGTGGAAAAGCACTTTCATTGAGAGGGGTTGCAAAGCTTCTAAGAATTAACGACTTTCCGAAATACCAGCAAATATTTTTTCTCCCAATATTGATGATACTTGGTGGTAATGATCAGTACTCAAATCCCACTTGGCTCACAAATTTTGTTCTTCTATGTTGAAGCGTTCGTCTACAGTAGCAGTTTTTGTATTTAGGTTTCCCTCTCTTCTCTCCTATATAGATAGATAAATTTGGAACTCTAAATCAAACATGGATTGTAGTAATTCTTTGAAACTTGACAAAATAAAGGACTTCTCAGTTTATCTCTATGGTTTGTTTCCTCTGCAAGTAGCCCTAGGCACAGACTGTGGAAAAGCACTTTCATCGAGAGGGGTTGCCAAGCTTCTAAGAATTAAAAAGTTTCTGAAATACCAGCAAATATTTTTTCACCCAATCTTGATGATACTTGGTGGTAATGATCAGTACACAAATCCCACTTGGCTCACCAAATTTTGTTCTCTAGGTTGAAGCGTTCGTCTACAGTAGCAGTTTTTATATTTAGGATTCCCTCTGTTCTCTCCTATATAGATAGATAAATTTGGAACACTAAATCCAACATGGCTTGTAGTAGCTCTTTGAAACTTTAAAAAATAAAGGAGTTCTCAGTTTTCTCTCTATGGTTTGTTTCTAATTCAAGTAGCCCTAGGCACAGACTGTGGAAAAGCACTTTCATTGAGAGAAGTTGCCAAGCTTCTAAGAATTAACGAGTTTCCGAAATACCAGAAAGTATTTTTTCACCCAATCTTGATGATATTTGGTGGTAATGATCAGAACACAAATCCCACTTGGTTCACCAAATTTTGTTGTTCTAGGTTGATGCGTCCATCTACAGTAGCAGTTTTTATATTTAGGTTTCCCTCTGTTCTCTCCTATATTTATAGATGAATTTGGAACTCTAAATCCAACGTGGTTCATAGTAGCTCTTGGAAACTTGACAATATAAAAGAGTTCTCAGTTTTTTCTCTATGGTTTGTTTCCGCTTCAAGTAGCCCTAGGCACAAACTGTGGAAAAGCAATTTCTTCGCGAGGGGTTGCCAAGCTTCTAAGAATTAACGAGTTTCCGAAATACCAGCAAATATTTTTTCACCCAATCTTGATGATACTTGGTGGTAATGATCAGTACACAAATACCACTTGGCCCACCAAGTTTTCTCCTTCTAGGTTGAAGCGTGCGTCTACAGTAGCAGTTTATATTTAGGTTTCCCTCTGTTCTCTCCTATATAGATAGATGAATTTGGAACTCTAAATCCAACATGGCTTGTAGTAGCTTTTTGAAACTTGACAAAATAAAGGAGTTCTCAGTTTCGTCTCTATGGTTTGTTTCCTCTTCAAGTAGCCCTAGGCACAGACTGTGGAAAAGCACTTTCATCGAGAGGGGTTGCCAAGCTTCTAAGAATTAACGAGTTTCCAAAATACCAGCAAATATTTTTTCACCCAATCTTGATGATACTTGGTGGTAATGATCAGTACACAAATACCACTTGGCCCACCAAGTTTTGTTCTTCTAGGTTGAAGCGTTCGTCTCCAGTAGCAGTTGTTATATTTAGGTTTCCCTCTGTTCGCTCCTATATAGATAGATGAATTTGGAACTCTAAATCCAACATGGCTTGTAGTAGCTCTTTGAAACTTGACAAAATAAAGGAGTTCTCAGTTTTCTCTCTATGATTTGTTTCTTATTCAATTAGCCCTAGGCACAGACTGTGGAAAAGCACTTTCATTGAGAGGGGTTGCCAAGCTTCTAAGAATTAACGAGTTTCCATAATACCAGAAAGTATTTTTTCACCCAATCTTGATGATACTTGGTGGTAATCATCAGAACACGAACCCCACTTTTCTCACCAAATTTTGTTTTTCTAGCTTGATGCGTTCGTCTACAGTAGCAGTTTTTAAATTTAGGTTTCCCTCTGTTCTCTCCTATATAGATAGATGAATTTGGAACTCTAAATCCAACGTGGTTCATAGAAGCTCTTGGAAACTTGAGAAAATAAAGGAGTTCTCAGTTTTGTCTCTATGGTTTGTTTCCTCTTCAAGTATCCCTAGGCACAGACTGTGGAAAAGCACTTTCATCGAGAGGGGTTGCCAAGCCACTAAGAATTAACGAGTTTCTGAAATACCAGCATATATTTATTCACCCAATCTTGATGATACTTGGTGGTAATGATCAGTACACAAATCCAACTTTGTCTCACCAAATTTTTTTCTTCTAAGTTGAAGCGTTCGTCTACAGTAGCAGTTTTTATATTTAGGTTTCCCTCTGTTCTCTCATATATACATAGATGAATTTGGAACTCTCAATCCAACATGGTTCGTAGTAGCTCTCTGAAACTTGAAAAAATAAAGGAGTTCTCAGTTTTTTCTCTATGGTTTGTTTCCTTTTCAAGTAGCCCTAGGCACAGACTGTGGAAAAGAACTTTCATCGAGAGGGGTTGCCAAGCTTCTAAGAATTAAAGAGATTCCGAAATACCAGCAAACATTTTTTCACCAATCTTGATGATACTTGGTGGTAATGATAAGTACACAAATCCCACTTGGCTCACCAAATTTTGTTCTTCTAGGTTGAAGCGTTCGTCTACAGTAGCAGTTTTTATATTTAGGTTTCCCTCTGTCTCTTTATATAGATAGATGAATTTGGAACTCTAAATCCAACATGGATTGTAGTAATTCTTTGAAACTTGACAAAATAAAGGAGCTCTCAGTTTTGTCTCTATGGTTTGTTTCCTCTTCACGTAGCCCTAGGCACAGACTGTTGAAAAGCACTTTCATTGAGAGGGGTTGCCAAGCGTCTAAGAATTTACGTGTTTCCGAAATACCAGCAAATATTTTTTTACCCAATCTTGATGATACTTGGTGGTAATGATCAGTACACAAATCCCACTTGGCTCTCCAAATTTTGTTCTTCTAGTTTGAAGTGTTCGTTTACAGTAGCAGTTTTTATATTTAGGTTTCCCTCTGTTTTCTCCTATATATATAGATGAATTTGGAACGCTAAATCCAACGTGGTTCGTAGAAGCTCTTGGAAACTTGACAAAATAAAGGAGTTCTCAGTTTTGTCTCTATGGTTTGTTTACTCTTCAAGTAGCCCTAGGCACAGACTGTGGAAAAGCACTTTCATCGAGAGGGGTTGCCAAGCTTCTAAGAATTAACGAGTTTTCGAAATACCAGCAAATATTTTTTCACCCAATCTTGATGATACTTGGTGTTAATGATAAGTACACAAATCCCACTTGGCTCACCAAATTTGTTCTTCTAGGTTGAAGCGTTCGTTACAGTAGCAGTTTATATTTAGGTTTCACTCTATTCTCTCCTATATAGATAGATGAATTTGGAACTCTAAATCCAACATGGATTGTAGTAATTCTTTCAAACTTGACAAAATAAAGGACTTCTCAGTTTTGTCTCTATGGTTTGTTTTCTCTTCAAGTAGCCCTAGGCACAGACTGTGGAAAAGCACTTTCATTGAGAGGGGTTGCCAAGCTTCTAAGAATTAACGTGATTCCAAAATACCAGCAAATATTTTTTGTCCCAATCTTGATGATACTCGGTGGTAATGATCAGTACTCAAATCCCACTTGGCTCACAAATTTTGTTCTTCTATGTTGAAGCGTTCGTCTACAGTAGCAGTTTTTATATTTAGGTTTCCCTCTGTTCTCTCCTATATAGATAGATGAATTTGGAACTCTAAATCAAACATGGATTATAGTAATGCTTTGAAACTTGACAAAATAAAGGACTTCTCAGTTTATCTCTATGGTTTGTTTCCTCTGCAAGTAGCCCTAGGCACAGACTGTGGAAAAGCACTTTCATCGAGAATGGTTGCCAAGCTTCTAAGAATTAACGAGTTTCCAAAATACCAGCAAATAATTTTTCACCCAATCTTGATGATACTTTGTGGTAATGATCAGTACACAAATCCCACTTGGCTCACCAAATTTTCTTCTCTAGGTTGAAGCGTTCGTCTACAGTAGCAGTTTTTATATTTTGGTTTCCCTCTGTTCTCTCCTAATAGATAGATGAATTTGGAATTCTATATCCAACATTTTTTGTAGTAGCTCTTTGAAACTTGACAAAATAAAAGAGTTCTCTGTTTTGTCTCTATTGTTTGTTTCCTCTTCAAGTAGCCCTAGGCACAAATGTGGAAAAGTACTTTCATCTAGAAGGGTTGCCAAGCTTCAAAGAATTAAGGAGTTTCCGAAACACCAGCTAATATTTTTTCACCCAATCTGGATGATACTTGGTGGTAATGATCAGTATACAAATCCCACTTGGCTCTCCAAATTTTTGTTCTTCTAGGTTGAAGCGTTCGTCTACAGCAGCAGTTTTTATATTTAGGTTCCCCTCTGTTCTCTCCTATATAGATAGATGAATTTGGAACTCTAAATCCAACATTTTTTGTAGTAGCTCTTTGAAACTTGACAAAATAAAGGAGTTCTCTGTTTTGTCTCTATGGTTTGTTTCCTCTTCAAGTAGCCCTAAGCACAGACTCTGGAAAAGCACTTTCATCGAGAGGGGTTGCCAAGCTTCTAAGAATTAACGAGTTTCCGAAATACCAGAAAATATTTTTTCACCCAATCTTGATAATACTTGGTGGTAATGATCAGTACACAAATCCCACGTGGCTCACCAAATTTTGTTCTTCTAGGTTGAAGCGTTCGTCTACAGTAGCAGTTTTTATATTTAGGTTCCACTCTGCTCTCTCCTATATAGATAGATGAATTTGGAACTCTCAATCCAACATGGTTCGTAGTAGCTCTTTGAAACTTGACAAAATAAAGTGTTCTCAGTTTTGTCTCTATGGTTTGTGTCCTCTTCAAGTAGCCCTAGGCACAGACTGTGGAAAAGCACTTTCATTGAGAGGGGTTGCCAACCTTCTAAGAATTAACGAGTTTCAGAAATACCAGCAAATATTTTTTCACCCACTCTTGATGATACTTGGTGGTAATGATCAGTACACAAATCCCACTTGGCTCACCAAATTTTGTTCTTCTAGGTTGAAGCGTTCGTCTACAGTAGCAGTTTTTATATTTAGGTTTCCCTCTGTTCTCTCATATATACATAGATGAATTTGGAACTCTCAATCCAACATGGTTCGTAGTAGCTCTCTGAAACTTGAAAAAATAAAGGAGTTCTCAGTTTTTTCTCTATGGTTTGTTTCCTTTTCAAGTAGCCCTAGGCACAGACTGTGGAAAAGAACTTTCATCGAGAGGGGTTGCCAAGCTTCTAAGAATTAAAGAGTTTCCGAAATACCAGCAAACATTTTTTCACCAATCTTGATGATACTTGGTGGTAATGATAAGTACACAAATCCCACTTGGCTCACCAAATTTTGTTCTTCTAGGTTGAAGCGTTCGTCTACAGTAGCAGTTTTTATATTTAGGTTTCCCTCTGTCTCTTTATATAGATAGATGAATTTGGAACTCTAAATCCAACATGGATTGTAGTAATTCTTTGAAACTTGACAAAATAAAGGAGCCCTCAGTTTTGTCTCTATGGTTTGTTTCCTCTTCACGTAGCCCTAGGCACAGACTGTTGAAAAGCACTTTCATTGAGAGGGGTTGCCAAGCGTCTAAGAATTTACGTGTTTCCGAAATACCAGCAAATATTTTTTTACCCAATCTTGATGATACTTGGTGGTAATGATCAGTACACAAATCCCACTTGGCTCTCCAAATTTTGTTCTTCTAGTTTGAAGTGTTCGTTTACAGTAGCAGTTTTTATATTTAGGTTTCCCTCTGTTTTCTCCTATATATATAGATGAATTTGGAACGCTAAATCCAACGTGGTTCGTAGAAGCTCTTGGAAACTTGACAAAATAAAGGAGTTCTCAGTTTTGTCTCTATGGTTTGTTTACTCTTCAAGTAGCCCTAGGCACAGACTGTGGAAAAGCACTTTCATCGAGAGGGGTTGCCAAGCTTCTAAGAATTAACGAGTTTTCGAAATACCAGCAAATATTTTTTCACCCAATCTTGATGATACTTGGTGTTAATGATAAGTACACAAATCCCACTTGGCTCACCAAATTTGTTCTTCTAGGTTGAAGCGTTCGTTACAGTAGCAGTTTATATTTAGGTTTCACTCTATTCTCTCCTATATAGATAGATGAATTTGGAACTCTAAATCCAACATGGATTGTAGTAATTCTTTCAAACTTGACAAAATAAAGGACTTCTCAGTTTTGTCTCTATGGTTTGTTTTCTCTTCAAGTAGCCCTAGGCACAGACTGTGGAAAAGCACTTTCATTGAGAGGGGTTGCCAAGCTTCTAAGAATTAACGAGATTCCAAAATACCAGCAAATATTTTTTGTCCCAATCTTGATGATACTCGGTGGTAATGATCAGTACTCAAATCCCACTTGGCTCACAAATTTTGTTCTTCTATGTTGAAGCGTTCGTCTACAGTAGCAGTTTTTATATTTAGGTTTCCCTCTGTTCTCTCCTATATAGATAGATGAATTTGGAACTCTAAATCAAACATGGATTATAGTAATGCTTTGAAACTTGACAAAATAAAGGACTTCTCAGTTTATCTCTATGGTTTGTTTCCTCTGCAAGTAGCCCTAGGCACAGACTGTGGAAAAGCACTTTCATCGAGAATGGTTGCCAAGCTTCTAAGAATTAACGAGTTTCCAAAATACCAGCAAATAATTTTTCACCCAATCTTGATGATACTTTGTGGTAATGATCAGTACACAAATCCCACTTGGCTCACCAAATTTTCTTCTCTAGGTTGAAGCGTTCGTCTACAGTAGCAGTTTTTATATTTTGGTTTCCCTCTGTTCTCTCCTAATAGATAGATGAATTTGGAATTCTATATCCAACATTTTTTGTAGTAGCTCTTTGAAACTTGACAAAATAAAAGAGTTCTCTGTTTTGTCTCTATTGTTTGTTTCCTCTTCAAGTAGCCCTAGGAACAAATGTGGAAAAGTACTTTCATCTAGAAGGGTTGCCAAGCTTCAAAGAATTAAGGAGTTTCCGAAACACCAGCTAATATTTTTTCACCCAATCTGGATGATACTTGGTGGTAATGATCAGTATACAAATCCCACTTGGCTCTCCAAATTTTTGTTCTTCTAGGTTGAAGCGTTCGTCTACAGCAGCAGTTTTTATATTTAGGTTCCCCTCTGTTCTCTCCTATATAGATAGATGAAGTTGGAACTCTAAATCCAACATGGTTTGCAGTAGCTCTCTGAAACTTGACAAGATAAAGGAGTTCTCAGTTTTGTCTCTATGGTTTGTTTCCTCTTCAAGTAGCCCTAGGCACAGACTGTGGAAAAGCACTTTCATCGAGAGGGGTTGCCAACCTTCTAAGAATTAACGAGTTTCAGAAATACCAGCAAATATTTTTTCACCCACTCTTGATGATACTTGGTGGTAATGATCAGTACACAAATCCCACTTGGCTCACCAAATTTTGTTCTTCTAGGTTGAAGCGTTCGTCTACAGTAGCAGTTTTTATATTTAGTTTTCCCTCTGTCTCCCTATATAGATAGATGAATTTGGAACTCTAAATCCAACATGGTTTGTAGTAGCTCTTTGAAACTTGAAAAAATAAAGGAGTTCTCAGTTTTGTCTCTATGGTTTGTTTCCTCTTCAAGTACCCCTAGGCACATACTGTGGAATAGCAATTTCATCGAGAGGGGTTGCCAAGCTTCTAAGAATTAACGAGTTTCCGAAATACCAGCAAACATTTTTTCACCCAATCTTGATGATACTTGGTTGTAATGATCAGTACACAAATCCCACTTGGCTCACCAAATTTTGTTCTCTAGGTTGAAGCGTGCGTCTACAGTAGCAGTTTTTATATTTTGGTTTCCCTCTGTTCTCGACTATATAATTAGATGAATTTGGAACTCTAAATCCAACATTTTTTGTAGTAGCTCTGTGAAATTTGACAAAATAAAGGAGTTCTCCGTTTTGTCTCTATGGTTTTTTTCCTCTTCAAGTAGCCCTAGGCACAGACTGTGGAAAAGCACTTTCAATGAGAGGCCTTGCCAAGCTTCTAAGAATTAACGAGTTTCCGAAATACCAGCTAATATTTTTTCACCCAATCTGGATGATACTTGGTGGTAATGATCAGTACACAAATCCCACTTGGCTCACCAAATTTTGTTCTTCTAGGTTGAAGCGCTCGTCTACAGTAGCAGTTTTTATATTTAGGTTCCCCTCTGTTCTCTCCTATATAGATAGATGAATTTGGAACTCTAAATCCAACATGGTTTGTAGTAGCTCATTGAAACTTGACAAAATAAAGGAGTTCTCTGTTTTGTCTGTATGGTTTGTTTCTTCTTCAAGTAGCCCTAAGAACAGACTGTGGAAAAGCACTTTCATCGAGAGGGGTTGCCAAGCTTCTAATAATTAACGAATTTCAGAAATACCAGCAAATATTTTTTCACCCAATCTTGATGATACTTGCTGGTAATGATCAGTACACAAATCCCACTTGTCTCACCAAATTTTGTTCTTCTAGGTTGAAGCGTTTGTCTATAGTAG